>NC_081313.1:101766144-102069174 GCF_026419965.1 Kogia breviceps | reverse complement strand
TAGCTTTGTTAAGCTTAGTTTATCTGACCTAGTAATGTGGGAAGTTATATTAGTTCCCTACTGTTGCTGTAACAAACTACCACAAATTTAGTAACCTAAACAATACAAGTTCATTACCTTACAGTTCTGGACATCAGAAGTCTGAATTGGTCTCACTGGGCTAAGACTGAGGTGTCAGCATGGCTGAATTCTTTCTGGATGCTCTAAGGGAGAATTGTTCCTTATTTTTCCAGCTTCTAGAGGGTGTCTGCATTATTTGGATCCTCCATCTTCAAAGCCATCAAAGACAAGTCAAGTCTTTCTCACCTCATATCTCTCAACAATGATTCCCTTGACTCCCTCTCTCACATATAAGGACCCCTGTGATTACACTGGCCCCATCAGGATAAACCAAGATCATCTCCCCATCTCAGAGTCATTTGGTCAGCAGTCTTAATTCTATCTGCACCTTAATCCCCCCTTGCCATGTGACATAACATATTCCCAAATATCAGGGATTAAGACATGCACATTTTGGGAGGGCCATTATTCTGTCTACTGCAGAAGGAGGGAGTAAGAGAGAAAGGTCAAAGAGTATGCATAACATTTTTACAAGTCCACTTGTTCTCAAAAAAAGCACTGGCATATTGTCATTCTAAAACTAAAATACATAATTTATAATGATCAATCCCTCTATCCTGTGTATGTGTGGTTGAAGCCCAAAGTTGAAGCATGAAAGCCACTCATTTCACAGTTTAAAAACTGAGGCCCAAAGAGGTAATATAATTCACCTACATTTTCACAGTAGGCAAACCAAAAACAGACTTAGAAACCAGGTCACTTGACTCCCAATTCATAACTCTTTTCCTACACAAGGCTACATGCCAGTGACTGAAGGTCCTTGATAACTTTCTTATTGTCAGCATTACGGAGAAGTAATATAGAAGACTATATTACAAAGCTACAGTAATCAAAACAGCATGGTATTGGCACAAAAACAGACATATAAATCAAAGGAACAGAATAGAAAGCCCAGAAATAAACACACACACACCTATGGTCAATTAATCTTCAGCAAAGGAGGCAAGAATATAATATGGGAAAAAGACAGTCTCTTCAGCAAGTGGTGCTGGGAAAGGTGGACAGCAACATGTAAATCAATGAAGTTAGAACACTCCCTCACACCATATACAAAAATAAACTCAAAATAGCTTAAAGACTTAAATATAAGACAAGACACCATAAAACTCCTAGAAGAGAGCAGAGGCCAAACATTCTCTGACATAAGTCGTACCAATGTCTTCTTAGGTCAGTCTCACAAGGCAATAGAAATAAAAACAAAAATAAACAAATGGGACATCAAACTTACAAACTTTTGTACAGCAAAGGAAACGTTAAACAAAATGAAAAGACAACTTACAGAAGGGAAAAAAATATTTGCAAATGATGCGACTGACAAGGGCTTAATTTCCAAAATATACAAACAGCTCATACAATGCAACAACAAAAAAACAAAAACCCAATCGAAAAATGGGCAGAAGACCTAAATAGACATTTCTTCAAAGAAGATGTACAGATGGCCAGTAGGCACATGAAAAGATGCTCAAAATCGCTAATTATTAGAGAAATGCAAATCAAAACTACCATGAGTTACCACCTCATGCTTGTCAGAATGGCTATAATTAAAAAGTCTACAAATAACAAATGCTGGAGGGGGTGTGGAGAAAAAGGAACCCTCCTATACTGTTGGTGGGAATGTAAGTTGGTTCAGGCACTATGGAAAACAGTATGGAGTTTCCTCAGAAAACTAAAAATAAGAGTTACCATAAGATCCAGCAATCCCACTCCTGGGCATATATCTGGACAAAATTATAATTCAAGAAGACACATGCACCCCTATGTTTATAGCAGCACTATTCACAATAGCCAAGACATGGAAACAAGCTAAATGTCCATCAACAGATGAATGGAAAAAGAAGATGTGGTACCTATATACAATGGAATATTACTTAGCCATACTAAAGAACTAAATAATGCCATTTGCAGCAACGTGGATGGACTTGGAGATTGTCATACTGAGTGAAGTAAGTCAGACACAGACAAATACCATATGATATCACCTATATGTGGAATCTAAAATATGACTCAAATGAACCTATCTACAAAACAGAAGCAGACTCACAGACATAGAGAACAAACTGGTGGTTGCCAGAGGATGGGGGTGGGGAGCTGGTGAGGAATGGACTCGAGTTTGGGGTTAGTAGATGCAAACTATTACACACAGAATGGATGGACAACAAGGTCCCACTCTATAGCACAGGGAGCTATATTCAATGTCCTGGGATAAACCATAATGGAAAAGAATATATATATATATATATATATATATATATATATATATATATATATATATGTATATGTATACATGTATGTATAACTGAGTCACTGCTGTAGAGCAAAAATTAACATGACATTGCAAATCAACTATATTTCAATAAAAAATAAAGTAAAAATAAATAAATAAAAAATTAAAAAACAAAAAAGAACAGTACCTGCAATATACTTAAATATTTATTGAATAAATAAATATTGTTGAATGATGCCAGGAGTTAAAACAGCCACTTGAAACTTAAAGGTAAAATCAGGAGAATTCCAGAGACATCATCCTTGATATCACTGTGTCACTGAATTAATACCAACAGCTTCCTCCCTCCAGACTCATTATGTGACAAAATTTAACTCTACTTGATATTTACTGTGTGTCAGTTTTTCTGTTATTTGCAGCCAAAAGCATTACTTACCTATAGAGTTGCTTTGTGCACTATGACTTTGTAAATCAGACATACAAACAGAGCCCCCTCTCATATGGGAAAAATTTATAGGGTGGTGGTAATATTTAATATCTTTATAGGAGTGGTAATGTTCAGTATCTTGGTAGAGGTTCAAGCAAGCATTCTTCAAAACTCAGTAAATGTACACATTTGTTTGTGTATTTAATTATATCTAAATTTTAACTAAAAGAATAAAAGAACAAATATTGAACTCTAGTTAATTATTGATATGCATGCTTAAGTTTTCTTAAGGAAGAATGATGATATCTGAAATTTACTTTGAAATGCAAAATGTAAGATATGGCTTGCAGAAGGATTGATAAATACATGATAAAGCAAGTATAATAGAATGTTTGAGGTGGGGAGGGTGACACATGGTGGTCATCCTCAAATATTTTTCAACTTTTCTGTAAATTTTCTGTAAAATAGAAAATGTTTATAGTAGTCCCATCTTATAAATATATACGCCAGGCCTGGAGGAAATGATGGCTTTGAAATTTTTATTTATGTTAGAAAGAGTAGCTCTGTAGGGGAAATGGCTGGAAGACATCTCCTTAAAGTGTGTAGCAATCATAGCACTAATCCACACATAATGAAATTCTCAGTGGCACTATCTTTTGAACTTGAGAAAATTAATAGTAAATTTCCTTGAAAGAATGGACAGTAACAGTTAAGAATTAAGAAACAATGAGTAATAAGGAGGAATTTATTCAGCTGCATAGTAAAACAAAATAGGAGGGTAATAAGAAAGCATTTTCCCTGATTGAAATGTAATAACTCCGTTTGTGGAATTATAGTATATATGATACATTTTTTTAAACCTCCTCAAAATGCTGGATTAAATATAACTAACATTCTTTGGCAGGGATAGTTGAGATGTGAAAAAAGTAAGGGAACTCTCCAGAGGTCAAAACCCCAGACTTGAACTAAGAATCATTTGCCAACTACCCCCCGTCTGACATAGCAGAACACACTTGACTATACCAAACATTTGAAAAACAAGAACAGCTTTATGGGAAAGTGTATAGATGATCACCTAAATAAGTAATCTCCAAAATATTTGACATTATAGTTTGATCAGGAAAAAAACAACTGTTGATCATGACATCTGTATTTGTCAGGGTTCTCCAAGGAAACAAAATAGGATATATACAGATATATAGAAAGAGATTTATTATGAGGGATTGGCTTATGCAACTATGGAGGCTGAAAAATGATACAACCTGCCATCTACAAGCTGGAGGCCCAAGAAAGCCAGGAGTGGAACTCCAGCCCAAACCCTAAGGCCTGAGAATGGGGGGGGGGGGGGCAATGGTCTCCCAGTCCTGGTCCAAGTCTGATGTCCCAAGAACTAGGAGCACCAATGTCCAAGGGCAGGATAGCATGGATGTTCCAGCTCCAGCAGAGAGCAAATTGATCCTTTTTCTGCCTCTGTATTCTATTCAGGCCCTCAGAGGCTTGAAGATGCCCACCCACACTGGTGACAGCATCTTCTTTACTCAATCTAACAACACAAATGTTAACCTCTTCTGGAAACACCCTCACAGACACACCCCAAAATAATATTTTGCCAATTATCTGGGCATCCCTTAGCCCAGTCTAGTTGACACATACATCCATCAAAAATCCCTATATGTTTATTTGTATGTTATATACATGTAATAAGTGCTAGCATATTATGTGTATTATAAAACCATACACAGAAATGTGAATTTAAAATATAAGTTTGAGTGTGTGTGTGTGCATGTGTATGTATATGCTAATATGGATTATCTTGAGTACCTCCTGGAATGCTCACCCACCTCCTTCACTTTGGAAACAAATGGTCTATATGAGTCTATATCATATAAAGTGAGGACGAGGTGGTTAGAAAGTCCCACATCCTTCCTCTACTTCCTGGCTGATGACTGAATGTTTACTCATTTCTTTAGTTTTAGCCTTTAGCATAAATAGCTTCCAGGTCCCTTCCTGAGAACACATTTAATTACAGAAAGTGGAGAAAGAGCCTGAAGGCAGCAGCTAACTCAGGGGGAAACAGATCAATATGGAAGGTAGAGGGGAGGGCCAGAAGTCACAGAGGCTCAGATAGCAAACATCCCTCTAAGTGACATGAAGCCATTTACTCAGAAAGAATTCACTGCATATACTTAATAAAACTGGAATATTCTTCAGTTCTTACAAATTTTATATTTAAATGAAATGTTTAACAAACAGTCCACTTTCTTATTCCAGACAGATAAGCAACAAGCCACACTGTCTTCCACCCCATCAATCTGCATGGCAGGATCTGTGCTGCTGGCTGACATGACCAGCCATCTCCCACCCTCACCACTCACATTCTCCTCACACTGCACCCCTGGTCAAAGAGTTCAGGCTCCAGATGAAGGAAGAGGTCTTTGGTAAAGAACTTCTGAGTATTATGCTTCTTTCATTCTAGTTGAATTGAAGACCTGGAATTTTTTTTAATTCTGGAATTTTCCATGCTTCTAATCCTAATTATTAGAAGAAATTCTTTTTTAAAAAAAACTTTGGATCATTTCAAATCTATACTCTTACAACTGTTTTAGTTATTTTCCACCCATTTTCTCTTGAAGGTATAGCTACTTTAGTGTTGAGTAAATGTCTTAAATAAAACTGAAAGTAAAACCCAATAATTTTTCATAGCTTTTACAGAAAATGAAATTCTAGCTAACTGAATGAGAAAAGAAACTGGAGTGGTTTGGGTTTTTATCTAGCTATTTGTTTGTGAATATATAGAAAACTTCCATTCCTCTTTTCATGTGTGATCCTAAAGCTGTCTTCTTGCCCCACTGGCACAGGTCTAGGCTGGAGTTGGAGACAGTGACAAACTCAAAGCTTCCATTCCAATGAATCCACACATCTGTAGATCAAATACAGCCCATGAGTTACAGTTTCCAATCTTCTTAAGAAGAAAAAGCTGCTCAGGAAGCTAAGGTTTGCAGATAAAGGAGAATATAAAGCTTTGTATATCAAAATGTTTTACATTTTATTTACTTATTTGGTTGACAAACCTTCCAAAATAGATTTCATGTTCTTAATCAAAAGATAGCAATCAAAATTGGACATCTTCTTGGTAAATTCAGGACAATCATGGTGAATATCAGTTTACGTACTCACCCTAGACACATGTTCTTTTTGAGTTCATATTTACTTTCTATCTTGTTCTTGTCCCTTTCCTCCCCTACAGCTCTCACACTGAAGGCTTCTCTTGCTATGAAACTCCCTGTAGCCAATGTATCTGACACAGGAGTTCTTCTATCAACCAGAAATGTGAACCCTCCTAATTGACCAGAGCTTAGAAAACAGAAGCCATCTTATTCTAAGTGGTAACGTAGAGGTCTCACAGGAGAAACTGAAAGGTGTTCATATGAAAAGTGCAAGGTACAATGGAATACTACCCAGCCATAAAAAAGAAAGAAATTTTGCCATTTGCAGGAAAAGGGATGGAAGTGCAGGGCATTATGCTAAGTGAAATAAGTTAGACAGAGAAAGGCAAATGCCGCATGATATCACTTATATGCGGAATCTAAAAAAGTATAAGAAATTAGTGAATGTAACAAAAAGGAAGCAGACTCACAGATGTAGAGAACAAACTAGTGATTACCAGTGGCGAGACAGAAGGGGGAAGAACAATATACAGGTAGGGGATTAAGACCTACAAATTACGGGGTATAAAATAAGTTACTAGGATGTATTATATGACACAGGGAATACAGCCAATATTCTATAATAACTGTAGATGAAGTATAACCTTTAAGAAATGTGGGAGAGACCTTCAAGACGGTGGAGGAGTAAGACATGGAGATCACCTTCCTCCCCACAAATACATCAGAAATACATCTACATGTGGAACAACTCCTACAGAACACCTACTGAACACTGGCAGAAAACCTAAGACTTCTCAAAAGGCAAGAACCTCCACACGTACCTGGCCGTGTGGATGACAGGGTATTTACTGGTGCTCCAGTCCGGTGTCAAGCCTGTGCCTGAGGTGGAAGAGCCAAATTCAAGACACTGGTCCACCAGAGACTTCCCGGCTCCACATAATATCAAACAGCAAAAGCTCTCCCAGAGATCTCCACCTCAACACTAAGACCCAGCTGAACTTAATGACCAGCAAACTACAGTGCTGGACACCCTATGCCAAACAACAAGCAAGACAGGAAAACAACCACACCCATAGCAGAGAGGCTGCCTAAAATCATAATAAAGACACAGACACCCCAAACCACTCCACTGGAAGTGGTTCTGCCCACCAGAAAGACAAGATGCAGCCTCATCCACCAGAACACAGGCACCAATCCCCTCCACCAGGAAGCCTACACAACCCACGGAATAAACCTTAGCCACTGGGGGCAGACACCAAAAACAAGGGGAACTATGAACATGCAGCCTGTGAAAAAGAGATCCCAAACACAGTAAGTTAAGCAAAATGAGAAGACAGAGAAACACAAAGCAGATGAAGGAGCAACGTAAAAACCCACCAGACCAAACAAATGAAGAGGAAATAGGCAGTATACCTGAAAAAAAAATTGAGAGTAATGATAGTAAAGATGATCCAAAATCCTGGAAATAGAATGGAGAAAAAATAAGAAACGTTTAACAAGGACCTAGAAGAACTAAAGAGCAAACATACAATGATGAAAAATGCAATATGAAATTAAAAATTCTCTAGAAGGAATCGATAGCAGAATAACTGAGGCAGAAGAATGGATAAGTGACCTGGAAGATAAAATATTGAAAATAACTACTGCAGAGCAGAATAAAAAAAGAAGATGAAAAGAATTGAGGACAGAGACCTCTGGGACAACATTAAATGCACCAACATTCGCATTATAGGGGTCCCAGAAGAAGAAAAGAAAAAGAAAGGGACTGAGAAAATATTTGAAGAGATTATAGTTGAAAACATCCCTAATATGGGGAAGGAAATAGTCAATCAAGTCCAGGAAGTGCAGAGAGTCCCATAGATGATAAATCAAAGGAGAAACACGCCAAGACACATATTAATAAAACTATCAAGAATTAAATTTGAAGAAAAAATATTAAAAGCAGCAAGGGGAAATCAACAAATAACATACAAGGGAATCCCCATAGGTTAACAGCTGATCTTTCAGCAGAAACTCTGCAAGCCAGAATGGAGTGGCAGGACATATTTAAAATTATGAAAGGGAAAAACTACAACCAAGATTACTCTACCCAGAAAGGATATCACTCAAATTCGATGGAGAAATTAAAACCTTTACAGACAAGCAAAAGTTAAGTGAATTCAGCACCACCAAACCAGCTTTACAACAAATATTAAAGGAACTTCTCTAGGCAGGAAACACAAGAGAAGGAAAAGACCTGCAAAAGCAAACCCAAAACAATTAAGAAAATGGTAATAGGATCATACATATCCATAAGTACCCTAAATGTAAATGGATTAAATACTCCAACTAAAAGACATAGACTGGCTGAATGGATAGAAAAACAAGACCTGTATATATGCTGTCTACAAGAGACCTACTTCAGACCTACTGACACATACAGAATGAAAGTGAGGGGATGTAAAAACATAGCCAATGCAAATGGAAATCAAAAGAAAGCTGGAGTAGCAATTCTCATATCAGATGAAACAGACTTTAAAATAAAGACTATTGTAAGAGACAAAGAAGGACACTACATAAAGATCAAGGGATCAATCTAAGAGGAAGATATAACAATTATAAATACTTATGCACCCAACATAGGAGCACCTGAATACATAAGGCAAATGCTAACAGCCATAAAAGGGGAAATTGACAGTAACACAATAATAGTAGGGGACGTTAACACCTCACTTTCACCAATGGGCAGATCATTCAATATGAAAATAAATAAGGAAACACAAACTTTAAATGACACATTAAACAGGATGGACTTAATTGATATTTATAGGACATTCCTTTCCAAAAACAACAGAATACACTTTCTTCTCAAGTGCTCAAGGAACATTCTCAGGAATAGATCACATCTTGGGTTACAAATCAAGCTTTGGTAAATTAAGAAAATTGAAATCATATCAAGTATCTTTTCCAACCACAACACTATAAGACTAGATATCAATTATAGAGAAAAAACTGTAAAAAATACAAACACATGGAGGCTAAACAATATGCTACTAAATAACCAAGAGATCACTGAAGAAATCAAAGAGGAAATCAAAAAATACCTAGAAAAAAATGACAATGAAAATACGATGACCCAAAACCTATAGGATGCAGCAAAAGTTCTAAGAGGGAAGTTTATAGCAATACAATCCTACTTCAAGAAACAAGAAACATCTCAAATAAACAACCTAAACTTAAACCTAAAACAATTAGAGAAGGAAGAACAAAAAAACCCCAAAGTTAGCAGAAGGAAAGAAATCATAAAGATCAGATCAGAAATAAATGAAAAAGAAATGAAGGAAACAATAGCAAAGATTAATAAAACTGAAAGCTTGTTCTTTGAGAAGATAAACAAATTTGATAAACCATTAGCCAGACTGATGAAGGAAAAACAGGAAGAAGACTCAAATCAATAGAATTAGAAATGAAAAAGAAGTAACAACTGACACTGTAGAAATACAAAGGATCATGAGAGATTACTACAAGCAACCATATGCCAATAAAATGGACAACCTGGAAGAAATGGACATATTCCTAGAAAAGCACAACCTTCCAGACTAAACCAGGAAGTAATAGAAAATATAAACAGACCAATCACAAGCACTGAAATTGAAACTGTGATTAAAAATCTTCCAAGAAACAAAAGCCCAGGACCAGATGGCTTCCCAGGCGAATTCTATCAAACATTTAGAGAAGAGTTAACACCTATCTTTCTCAAACACTTCCAAAATATAGCAGAGGGAGGAGCACTCCCAAACTCATTCTACAAGTCCACCATCACCCTGATACTAAAACCAGACAAAGGCATGACAAAGAAAACTACAGGCCAATATCATTGATGAATATAGATGCAAAAATCCTCAACAAAATACTAGCAAACAAAATGCAACAGCACATTAAAAGGATCATACATCATGAGCAAGTGGGGTTTATCCCAGGAATGCAAGGATTCTTCAATATACACAAATCAATCAATGTGATGAACCATATTAACAAATTGAAGGAGAGAAACCATATGATCATCTTAACAGATGCAGAAAAAGCTCTTGACAAAATTCAACACCCATTTATGATAAAAACCCTGCAGAAAGTAGGCATAGAGGGAACTTTCCTCAACATAATAAAGGCCATATATGACAAACCCAAGGCAACATTGTTCTCAATGGTGAAAAACTGAAACCATTTCCACTAAGATCAGAAAGAAGACAAGGTTGCCCACTCTCAACACTCTTATTCCACATAGTTTTTTAAGTTTTAGCCACTGCAATCAGAGAAGAAAAAGAAATAAAAGTAATCCAAATAGGAAAAGAAGAGGTAAAACTGTCACTGTTTGCAGATGACATGATATTATACATAGAGAATCCTAAAGATGCTACCAGAAAACTACTAGAGCTAATCAATGAATTTGGTAAAGTAGCAGGATACAAAATTAATGCACAGAAATCTCTTGCATTCCTATACACTAACAACTAAACATCTGAAAGAGAAAGTAAGGAAACACTCCCATTTACCACTGCAACAAAAAGAATAAAATACCTAGGAGTAAACCTACCTAGGGAGACAAAAGTCCTGTATGCAGAAAACTATAAGACACTGATGAAATATATTAAATATGATACAAACAGATGGAGAGGTATACCATGTTCTTGGATTGAAAGAATCAACATTGTGAAAATGACTATATTACCCAAAGCAATCTACAGATTCAGTGCAATCCCTGTCAAACTACCAATGGCATTTTTCACAGAAATAGAACATAAAATTTCACAATTTGTATGGAAACACAAAAGACCCTGAATAGTCAAAGCAAGTTTGAGGAAAAAAACAGAGCTGGAGGAATCAGGCTCCTGGACTTCAGACTATACTACAAACCTACAAAAATCAAGACAATATGGTACTGGCACTAAAATAGAAATATAGATCAATAGAACAGGATAGAAAGCTCAGAGATAAACACATGCATGTATGGTTACCTTATCTTTGATAAAAGAGACAAGAATATTCAATGGAAAAAAGACAGCCTCTTCAATAAGTGGTGTTGGAAAAACTGGACAGCTACATGTAAAAGAATGAAATTAGAACACTCCCTAACACCATACACAAAAATAAACTCAAATGGATTAAAGACCTAAATGTAAGGCCAGACACTATCAAACTCTTATAGGAAGACATAGGCAGAACACTCTATGAAATAAATCACAGCAAGATCCTTTTTGACCCACCTCCTAGAGAAATGGAAATAAAAACAAAAATAAACAAATGGGACCTAATGAAATTTAAAAGCTTTTACACAGCAAAGGAAACCATAAACAAGATGAAAAGATAACCCTCAGAATGGGAGAAAATATTTGCAAATGAAGCAACTGGCAAAGGATTAATCTCCAAAATATACAAGCTGCTCATGCAGCTCAATATCAAAAGAACAAACAACCCAATCCACAAATGGGCAGAAGACCTAAATAGACATTTCTCCGAAGATGATATACAGATTGCCAACACACACATGAAAGAATCCTCAACATCACTAATCATTAGAGAAATGCAAATCAAAACTACAATGAGGTATCATGTCATACCAGTCAGAATGGCCATCATCAAAACATCTACAATCAATCAATGCTGGAGAGGATGTGGAGAAAAGGGAACCCTCTTGCACTGTTGGTGGGAATGTAAATTGATACAGCCACTATGGAGAACAGTATGGAGGTTCCTTAAAAAACTAAAAATAGGACTACCATATGACCAAGCAATCCCACTACTGAGCATATACCCTGAGAAAAGCATAATTCAGAAAGAGTCATGTACCACAATGTCCACTGCAGCTCTATTTACAATAGCCAGGACATGGAAGCAACCTTAGTGTCCATCAACAGATGAATGGATAAAGCAGATGTACCACATATATAAAATGGAATATTACTCAGCCATAAAAATTAAGGAAATTGAGCTATTTGTAGTGAGGTGGATGGACCTAGGGTCTGTCATACAGAGTGAAGTAAGTCAGAAAGAGAAAAACAAATACCGTACGCTAACACATATATATGGAATCTAAAAAAAAAAAAAATGGTCATGAAGAACCTAGGGGCAGGACAGGAATAAAGATGCAGACGTAGAGAATGGACTTGAGGACATGGGGAGGGGAAGGGTAAGCTGGGACGAAGTGAGAGAGTGGCATGTACATATATACACTACCAAATGTAAAATAGATAGCTAGTGGGAAGCAGCCACATAGCACAGAGAGATCAGCTTGGTGTTTTGTGACCAAGCTGAGGGGTGGAATAGGGGTGGGACAGGGAGGGTGGGAGGAAGATGCAAGAGGGAGGAGATATGGGGATATATGTACAGCTGATTCACTTTGTTATAAAGCAGAAACTAACACACCATTTTAAAGCAATTATACTCCAATAAAGATGTTAAAAAAAAGAAAGAACTGTGAATCACTACATGGTACACCTATATATAATAAAGGAAAAAGTGCAAGGTGTTATTACTTAATTTGGTTATTTATCAAACACTTGGTTTATATCTAGATTTCAGGTGTAATGCCAATATGTGAGCGCTGGGTAGGTAAAATATCACTTAAGGACTAATCCTCAAATATTTGTGTAACAGCCCAGAGTATATCAGTATTTGAGTAGAAAAACCAAGACTCCAAGCAGAAATGTTTTATCCAGATGACATTAAGTCCATTAAGGTACTGAAAACTAAATTTCATTGTATGCTAAATAAATCTGTTTTGATTTGGAGGTTAATAGATACTCTAAATTCTGATTACATATTACTTAGTCTACTGGTCTAACCCAGTCTCTCATTTGACTCTATGCCTTGGAATTTTATTCCATTAAGAGTTCCTCAGACATGAGTACAATGTCAGAATGCCAGGATGAGTGCAGGGCAACCTTAAAGATTTAAGCAAAAGGGACAAAAAGCAATGCATACAACTAGCCAGAAATAATCATGTATCCTTGAAACTGAGTATTTACTTTCAAAGGTTAAAGCAATTTTTCCTTTGCCTGAGTGGCCAAGATCATAACTCTAATTCTTCACTTGTTTTTACTTTGCCAGATTTGGCCTCAGATTGCATGGTATTGATGTCAAACACAGTAAAGAGACCTAACATGAAATTCAAGCATCAGAAAAGCAGCATCACAAGTAACAAGCAAAAAGGAGCAAACAAAACGAAACAAAACCAAAACACCCTTGTTATCCATTCCCAGGATTTCTAGGACGTGAATTAGTAAGGAATTAAACCAGAGAATCCCCTCTATATGGTAGAACTTTTTTCTCTAGGTGATTTCCACATCAAAATAACCCACATGACAAATCAAGAAGATAGAACCAGATTGCTAAATCCTGTAACAGGCAAGAAAGCATCAGGCATCATCTATGTCATTAAGTTGTGCAAGCTCTTAGGCCTGAAAAATCTGAAGTTTGACAAATGCATTTTGTTATTTTCATCTCCTTAGTATTGTATTATGTTTCTAAAAAAAAAAGTCTTGTATTTATCAATTTTGGAGTCCTAACTTCTGGAGTAGATAAAGCACCTCTTTGTTGTAAGAAAGCAGACTCTGAAGGGTATCCATTTACATAGAGAGGGGGCCTCAACCATAGGATGGAAGAACTGCCCATTGAAAAACATGTATTGTATTTCTAAAAAGGTGTTCCCACATTTTTTTCAGAACAAATGTACTTGCAACTCTTTTCTGCATAGTTTTTGGTTCTTGTTTCACTGAACAGCACCATTACCCAGTTCCTCTTCCCACACTGCAATGATGAATACACTAAATGTAAGAAAATCATATGGGAACAGACATGAGCAGGATCAAATAGGTCCAAGAAAGCACAATGGTTGCATTTCAGGAGGTTGGATAATTCAGTACTAGAATATTTGCCTCTGCACACCAAGATGCAAAGAGCAGCCAAGCCACTTCATTCAGCGAACCAAATAAGGTCTTTCCTCCTCAAAGAGAGTCTATGCTGTGGGGTAAATGCATTACAAGATCAGGCTTCCAGGTGGAAAAAGATGCTTTTCTTAAATGCTAGAAAACAAGGTGCTTTATTCATATGTGAATAGCCCAGAAGAACCTGACTGACTCTTCCCTGACAGAGGAGAGCTGTATATAACAATATTGTATTAACTTTGTATTGTGACCTGGTAACCAGACACAAACTGGAGTGCAAACCCCTTGTTCCTCAGGGAGAAGGTCTTTTTATAATTATTACTATTATTATTATTCTGAGATCCATACCAATTGTCAGTCACCATGCTGGGGGTGCGGTATTTTCTGGTAATAGCCTGTCCCTGCCCCTTCTATCCATTTCAATGCGACCCTTTTATCTTTTATTGTAAAGCAGGTATTCAGCTAGTATTCAGGTTCCTTTCAGAGGGAACTGTTTCATATGTAGCTATATATCTGTTATGTTTATGGGAAGAGGTGAGTTCAGGGTTTTCCCATGCCATTATCTCACTTTAGTACCTAGGTGTAAATTTTGATCCTACTGTAATAACTAGAATTTATTGAATGCTTGCCATGTACCCAAAACTGCCCTAATTAACAACACTATAATTCAAAAAGATACATGTACCCCAATGTTCAAAGCAGCACTATTCACAATAGCCAAGACATGGAAACAACCTAAATGTCCATCAACAGATGAATGGATAAAGAAGATGTACATATATACAATGGAATACTACTCAGCCATAAAAAAGAATGAAATAATGCCATTTGCAGCAACATGCATACAACTAGAGATTATCATACAAAGTGAAGTAAGTCAGAAAGAGAAAGACAAATATCATATGGTATCACTTATATGTGAAATTTAAAATATGACACAAATGAACCTACCTATAAAAGAGAAACAGAATCACAGACATAGAGAACAGACTGGTGGTTGCCAAGGGTGATGGGGTTGGGGGAAGGATGGAGTGGGAGGTTGGGTTTAGAAAATGTAAGCTTTTATATATAGAATGGATAAACAACAAGGTCCTACCATATAGCACAGAGAACATATTCAATATCCTATGATAAACCATAATGGAAAAGAATATTTTAAAAAGAATTATATATATGTATAACTGAATCACTTTTCTGTACAGCAGGAATTAATACAACATTGTAAATCAACTATATCTCTATTTTAAAAAACCTGCCCTAATTAAGCAAAATAAACATTATTTCATTTAATCTTGGTGTAGTCTAATTATCTTCATTTTACAAGTAAGGCAACTGAATCTCACAAATATGGCAAAGCCATATCTAGAGCCAAGTAGCATTTCACAAATTATCACCAATAAATAATCAGTTACTTCAAGTGTTTTCTTCCTTCCTCACCCATTTGGCAGTCAGATACCACACAGAGAGATACTAAGGGTTGCTCTTTGCACTATGGGTGGGAAGGAAAAAAGAAAATTCATCTCAACACAGCTGAGATTTTCTTCCCATAACTAGATTTTGCTTTCCTTGGCTTTTTCTTAACAAAATTTCCAACTTTGTGGCAAGAGACACTGAATAGGAAAAAAAAAAAAAAAGCAAGGAAGAAAAAGAAAAAATCTGTGTGCAAACCTGGACTAGACAGTAGTTTCTATAAATGAGACATTTCTCATGTCTCCTTCCCAGACTAGTTCACTCACTATGTGCCTAATTCACATAAAAAGGAGTGGCTATCAGATATTCTTCAACTCTTAGTTCTGAAGCAAGAATTATGAAATCAATATACACATTACTTTAAAAATTCTAATGCATTATGATTTTGGTGTGCCATAAAACTTAATATAAAAGAACTTTATTTTCCTGCCATCTCTTGGGACTAGGCCTAGATTCATTGATTTTCAATGTTCTCCATTAGAATCCACTCAATCATTTCTACTCCTTCATAGTTCTGCAAAACTTTTGCTCATAGCACCTGAAACAGACCACACAGGATTATAGAAGATACCCTATGCTGGAAAAACCCTGCCCCACCCTGTCATGGAAATTTCATTCTCTTGTTCTTTGACCAACAAGCCATCCCTGAAGCTGAGGAGGCAGGTCTGGGTGCCAGCCATCAGCTGTGAGTTGGAGAGCTAGAGTTGGCCCAGGCTCAACTGGGATCCCAGAAACCAAGGTCCCTCCAGCCAAGCAGTGCCTAATTTCAGGCTTATTGCTTTGCTGAGAGTTTCCAGGGCACAGACAGTACCACTAAACAAATTCTGGATGGTTGTCTCCATAAGTTGTGTAGTCATTGTCAGACTGGTGAGCTGGGAACTTTTTCCCAGACAGCCAAAAGCAGATTTCACTCCAGCTTCTTCTACATTTCTTTCTTCTTCTTCTTTTTTTAAAATGTATTTACTTTGTGTATTTTTGGTTGTGTTGGGTCTTTGTTGCTGCACATGGGCTTTCTCTAGTTGTGATGAGCGGAGACTACTCTTTGTTGCTGTGCACCGGCTTCTCATCGCAGTGGCTTCTCTTGCTGTGGAGCAGGGGGTCTAGGCGCACGGGCTTCAGTATTTGTGGCACGTGGGCTCAGTAGTTGTGGTGCATGGGCTTAGTTGCCCCACGGTATGTGGGATCTTCTCGGACCAGTGCTCGAACCCATGTCCCCCGCATTGGCAGGCGGATTCTTAACCACTGTGCCACCAGGGAAGCCCCTACATTTATTTCTGCATTCAAAAAAACCTACAGGAATTCCTTAGCATGTCTTCTTTGCTTCTGTATACTCCTAATATAGAGCATGAAATACAGTAAAGTACTCACTAAATGCTTTTTGAATGAATGAATGATAGAAATAATCAGAAAAGCAAGGATAACTATGTAAAAATAGGTTAAATTTTAAAACAGCTATTCTTCAACCTGACATCATTGTCTAGATACCAAGGGATGATTCCCAGTATGTCTCAAACTTTAAGAACTTAAGAATCACCTGGGGATCTTGTTATAATACAAGTTTTGATTCACTAGGTATGTGATTGAGCCTGAGTTTCCACATGTCTGAAAATCTCCCAGGTAATTCTGCTGGCTTAGGCCACATTTTGAGTAGCAGTTTCCTAATCAGCAGCAACTAATTGGTCTTACAATCATTAGAATCTCAGTGAACTTCATGGGTCAGGCAAACTTATCCATGGTTAATAAAATAACATATATGTCTTGGCACATAATAAGCAATCAATTTTTAAAAATCAAATCATAATTTCATCAGAAAGAAAATTTACCTAGTAAATTTTAGGTAATTTACCTAAATTTACCTAGTAATTAAAGAAAAGAGTTAAATGAAAAATCTTCTCATTCCCATATCTCAGAATGAATTTCAGAACTTTCTACCAAGTGAATATAGTGTGGTCAGCTTTGAACCATGGCTTACATTCACCAGTCAAATCTTCAGTTATAAAATGTCTTCAGATCAAGGTATAATTTTTCCAAATTTCTTCATGAACTTCATTGTCATAAGAAATGGAAAAATAGTGAAAACCTGATCACTATTACAGAGGAGTTTTAAAATTTTAACATCGTTGTTGATTTTAAAAAGGAGTAAGAAAGTAGAGAGCAAAATGGAACTTAAATTGAGTAAAATTACAGATGAAGTTGTCTGTGGTTTTTTAGAAACTAAAGCCTTTGAGACAGAATGAAAAAGACTACATATCCCCATCAATAATTTAAAAGTGATTTTGGAAGAAGGTACTCATTTGTTTACAGTGAGGACTTATATTGGTATACAGTGGCTCTACAAATTAAATAATTACTGGAAAATCTCGACGTAAAATTTATTTCTTAACAACCAATACTTAAAATAGTGGGTATGCTTAACTAGGAGCTAGCATGCAAGTTAGAATCTTCATAGGACTTAGAAAGTAAACATATAATCTAGAATGCAGAGACTGAGTTGATTGTACTCCAAGTTCATGACACAGTCATCGACTGTCCATGCAAGGCTTTATTGCTTTATTTTTCTTCTTATCCTCAATCTCCACTCCCAATTCACTCCTTCACCTGTAGGAAATTAATATGTTTAGCACCTTTCCTGAACATGCGGGTATATTTGAAAAGAGGTACTGTTTTGTTGTGTGTTTATGTTTTAAATTTGCCAGGTAAATCATGTTACAGATCTCTTGTTATCTTACTTTTTTCTCTCAACACTATGTTTGAAAGACTTCTCCACATAACTCTATCTTTAATTTGTTACCTCTGTGAATATCCACAACATTTCACCCATCTGCTCCCCTAGAGATAGATACCTATGTTGTCTACAATGTCCTGCTCTACAAATGATGTGTAATCAAGCATTCTTACACATGCCTCCTTAAAAACCACAAGTTCCCCTGGAGTGGACTGGATGGGTCCTGGGACCTATGCATATGAAATTAAACTAAGTATCTCCAGACTGTTTTCCAGATTAGCTGTTGGAGTCTATAGATTCTGCTTTACCCATTGATCTGTTAGTTTCCTCTTTTTTTTATGAGTTTCTTAAATATTCTAGATATCATCCCTTGCCAGTTTTGAGTTCTCAGATAACTTCTCTCAGCCTATTCCCTGTCAGTTGACTTTACTGATGGTTCCCTTCATTGAATAGAAATTCATAATTTTTTATGTAGTCAAATTCATCATTTTTTATCTTATGCCTTGTACTTTTGAGGTCTTATTTAATAATTTTTCTGCAACTCAGAAACACACAGATATTTTTCTGATGTATTTTTATTCACTTTGTAGTTTTATCTTTCATTCTTAAGCCTGTGATTAATCTAAATTGTGTTTTTGAGAACTAACTTTATATTTCCCTATATAGCAGCTTGTTTTTCCACTGTCATCTAATGAAGAAACCATCTTTTTCTATTAGGTCCATTTCTACATATATCAGGTTCCCATGTAAACATGGACTTGTTTTTGAGAACTCGATTCTGTTCCATTGATCTATTTATGTTTCTGCACCATATTGTCTCATTTCTATGGCTTTGTAGTAACCTTCTGTTTCAGGATTTACTTACATTTTTCTGAAATAAGTCAACTACTTCATGATGTTTTTTTACTTGCTGGATTCAACTTACATTTGGGTAAGAATTTTGGCATCTATAATTCTAAGAGTCACATAAAATTATTCTTTCTTGAACTATTTGTAGAAGGTATGATTCCCCTATTTTTTCCTGGCTAAAAGAACATAGATACTGTAGCACACAAAGAACTCTGATTTCAAGGAAAAATAGGTCTGTCTCTGACCTAGATGAATCATGATTTATTTAATCCAGAATAGGAATTTCGCTCTCCTCTACCAGTGATTTCTCTCTGTATCTGTGTGTGACACACTTCTGGCCAAAGAAACATCATAGGACACATGCTTGGGAGCTCCCCTTCCCCATATATAAATAGCCTTACTTAGGGAAAGCCTTGCCCAATCCTCTTCCTTTCCTTGCAAATCTTGAGATTGTGAGGCTCTTAGTTATAGCATGAGGTAACAACCATGAAGATAAAAAGGCAATACTAAAGATAGAAGAGAAGTTAGAAAAAAGCTAGGTTCCTGCTGGCATCACTAAGCAAGTGAATTAATTCTATCAAATTTAAGCACTATAATTTTTGTTGCATGAGAAAAGTAAATCACTATTTGTTTAAGCATGGCCAAGATTTTTTTGTGACTTGATGCTATATTTATCCTGTATTATACATTCTCTGTCTGATACTAGGTTTTCCCAGAAGCAAACCATAAGATAAGGATTCAAGATGTAAAAATACTATATAAAATATTAGCAAAGTATGAAGATATTTGACAAGGACAATATATCAAGATCAAATTTGGTTTATTCTAGTAATACAAGGCTGATTTAAGATCTGAAAATCAATGTAATTCACTACATCAGAAGATTAAATTAGAAAAATCATATGATCATCTCAGTAGATGCAGGAAAATGATTTTATTAAGTTAAGCATCTATTCATGATAAAAATTGCTACTGTAGTAGAAATACATAGGACCAGCTTCTTGCAGAAAAAGGTATCTGTGAATCCTACTGAAAAAATCATACTGAATGGTAGAATAATGAAACCTTTAACTCCAAGAATAAGAACAAGATATGAAAGCCTGCTGTTACCAATTCTAATCACCACTGTCCTAGCTATAGCAATAAGGCAAGGCAAGAAAAACATAAGAAAAAGATTGGATGAAAAATACAAAACTGTCATTTTTCCAGATAGTATAATAAGTATTTTTAAAAATCCAGAAAGTTCTACAGATTAACTATTAGAATTGATACATGAATTCAAAACAATCACAATATTTAAAATCTATTTTATGTCCAAATACTAGTA
Organism: Kogia breviceps; assembly: GCF_026419965.1. Taxonomy (NCBI): domain Eukaryota; kingdom Metazoa; phylum Chordata; class Mammalia; order Artiodactyla; family Physeteridae; genus Kogia; species Kogia breviceps. The sequence goes on along the minus strand of NC_081313.1, from coordinate 102,048,943 downwards.
ACTAACAAATAGAATTTAAATTAAAAAAAAATTAAATTTAAAGAACATTTATAATAAGATTTTTAAAACACCTAATAGCTTAGAATAAATCTACTGAAAACTATGTAAAAACTCTATAAAATATTACTAAGAATAATTAAATAAGAACTAAATAAACAGTGAGATGTAGTATGTTCACATATTGTGAATTAAAATTGTAAAGATGTTAGTTTTCATGGTTCATCTTATAGATCCAATGAAATTCCAAACAAAATTCCAGCAGGGGTGTGTGTGTGTGTGTGTGTGTGTGTGTGTGTGTGTGTGTGTGTGTGTGTGTGTGTGTGTGTGTGTGTGTGTAGAGAACAGAGAGCAAGGTAGCAGAACAGGAAGCCCCATACCCTCTTTACCCCCATGACATACTGACACAACAATACAGGAACCAATTCCCTTTGTGAGAAACTTAGAAACCAATTAAGAGACTCCTGTACTCCAGACAAGCACAAAATCAGCCACATCAAAGTGGGTAGGAAAACTCACAGCACTCACCATAATTCCTCCGTCTACTCAACGTGACACAATCAGGAGAAAATTCCCAGATCTTAGCTTCTCCCTAGTGAGAGAAAGAAGATTGAAACATATGTCTAACATTTAGATTTTGGGTGGCAGCAGGGAAGGGGTGGCTGCCTGAAGGACTGGTCTCTGTCTTGCCTTAATCTTAGCTCTGACAAGAAAGAGCACCAGATTGGAAGCCACTGAGAACAAAGGCAACATTTTGGAGCACTCACTCGCCATAGACCCTTCCCCAGCTCAGTGGATCAAGTAGGAGAAAACCCCCAATTCTCTACTTCTCCCTGGGGAGGAAAAGAGTTGGAACATATATCCAGCATTCTCTCTTTTCTGTGGGCTGCCTGAGGACGGGTATCTGTCTTCTGTCTCAGAGCACTAATGGGACATGATATACTCTAGATGCCTGGGGGTTGCTGACAACAGAAAAGAGCTTGGCAGCTCGCTGCTGCCCCAGAGGGTCTGCAGAACAGCATACAGAGGGAGGCTGATATAGCTCCACACCTCTCCCTCAGGGGAAGGAGAGGAGTGGAACATGTGTCCAAAATTCTGACTGAGTGCTGAAAGAAAACTGTCAACCAAGTATACTACATCCAGCAAAACTGTGCTTCAAAAATGGAGGAGAAACAAAGCTGAGAGAATTCATCATCACCAGACTTGCCTTACAAGAAATGCAATTTCATTTTCATTTAGTCATCCAAGGAAAATTTGTACCTATGTGCACCAAAAAAAAAAAGAAAAGAAAAGAAAAATCACACAGGAAAAAAAGAATTTTCATGGCAACATTATTCATAAAATTTGGGGAAAGAAAATCAAATGTCTCGGGCTTCCCTGGTGGCACAGTGGTTGGGAGTCTGCCTGCCGATGCAGGGGACACGGGTTCGTGCCCCAGTCCAGGAAGATTCCACATGCCACGGAGTGGCTGGGCCCGTGAGCCATGGCTGCTGAGCCTGCGCATCTGCAGCCTGTGCTCCACAACGGGAGAGGCCACAACAGTGAGAGGCCCGCGTACTGCAAAAAAAAAAAATCAAATGTCCATAAAGAATAGAATGGATAAATTACAGTTTATATGATAGGATATTACACAGCAACAAAACTGAACAAATTATTGCTACATGCACCATCATGGATGAACCTCATTAATGTAATGTTGATTTACAATAGGCAGACACAAAAGAATGATTTCTGTATGATTCCATTTTTATAAAATTTGAAAACAGGCAAAACTAATCTATGGTACTTAAATTCAGTGGTTATCTTTGGAAGAGTGACAGGGAGTTGTGAAAGGAAGGGGCACAAAGTGAGTTTCTGGGGTCGGGTCATATCTTAGTTCTTAATCTGAGTGGTAGTTATGTGGGTGGGTACATTTTGTGATATGTCATCAAGATATATATTTATGATTTGTGAATTTTCCTATGTCAAGAAAAAGGCACATACTAAAAGGTATCCCTGCCACTACTGACTCTTATCCACTGGGCACCCATATCTACAATCCAACCCATGGTAACCACATTTTTCTTTTTATTTGACCCACTCTGTGTTTTGTTGTTTATGTTTTTTAATTAAGCTTTTTGTTTTGATGTAATTTTGGATTAACATGCAACTGTAAGAAATAATACAGCAATATCCCATGTACTCTTTACCCAGTTTCTCCCATTGGTAACACTTTGTAAAACTATAGCAATATCGCAACCAGGATATTGACATTGATACAGTCAAGGTACAGAACATTTCCATCACAAGGATCCCTTATGCTGACTTTTATAAACATATCTACTTCCCTCCTGTCCCAATGCCTGGCAACCACTAATCTGTTCTTCATTTTCATAATTTTTTCATTTTAAGAATGTTATATAAGTGGAATCATACGGTATGTAACCTATTGGGATTGGCTTTTTCAGCTCGGCATAATTCTCTGGAGATGCATCCAGGTTGTAGTGTATTAGTAGTTTTTCCTTTATACTGTAGACTAGTATTCCTTGGTATTGATATTCCACGGTTTGTTTAGCCATTCACCTGTTATTTCTAGTTTGGGGCTATTATGAATAAAACTACTACAAACATTTGGGTACAGGTTTTTATGTGAACATAAGTCTTCATTTATGTGGTTTAAGTCTCCAGGAGTGTAATTGTTATGTCATATGGTAGTTGCATGTTTAGTTTTTTAAAGAAACTGCCAAGGGCTTCCCTGGTGGTGCAGTGGTTGAGAGTCTGCCTGCCGATGCAGGGGATGAGGGTTCGTGCCCTGGTCCGGGAAGATCCCACATGCCGCAGAGCGGCTGGGCCCGTGAGCCATGGCCGCTGAGCCTGCGCGTCCGGAGCCTGTGTGTCCGGAGCCTGTGCTCCGCAACGGGAGAGGCCGCAACAGTGAGAGGCCCGCCTAGCACAAAAAAAAAAAAAAAAAAAAGAAAAAAGAAACTGCCAAACTATTTACCAGACTGGCTGTACCATCTTTCATTCCTGTCAGCAATGTATGATTGATCCAGTTTCTCTGTATTCTCTCCAGGATTAGGTGTTGTCACTATTTTTAATTTTATCCATTCTGATAGGTGTATAGTGATATTATCATGATGGTGTTAGTTTGAATTCTCCTGTTGTCTACTGATGTTGAACATCTTTTCAAGTGTTTAATTTGCCATCTGTATATCTTCAGTGAAATGTCTATGCCTTTTGCCCATGTGCTAATTGGATTGATGCTTTTTACTGTTGAATTTTCAGAGTTCTTTATATATCCTAGATACTAGTCTTTTGTTTAATATGTGGCTTGCTACTCCTTTGTCAGAAACATGTGTTTCTTCCCATTCTGGAGCTTGTCTTTTTATCTCCTTAACAGGGTCTTTCACAGAGCAATTTTAAAAATTTTAATAAAGTCCAGTTTAGCAATTTTTCCTTTTGTATGTTGTTCTTTGGTGTCAAATCTAAGAACATTTGCCAAGTCCTAGATCCTGACATTTTTCTCTTCTGTTTTCTTCTAAAAGTTTATAGTCTTATGTTTTACATTTAAGCCTGTGATTCATTTTAACTTTTGTATAAAGTGTGAGGCTTAGGTTTAAGGTATATTTTTTTAACATATGGATGTCCAATTGTTCCAGCACCATTTATTTAAAATTCTATCTTAACTCTATTCAATTGCTTTTTCACATCTGTCAAAAATCAGGCATGTTTGTGTGTATTTCTGGGTTCTCTATTCTGTTCCAACGTCTATATGTCTATCCCACCACCATTACCACATAGTTATGATCATTTTAGCTATAATAACTCTTGAAGTTGGAAAGATGGATTCCCTCCCACTTTATTCATCTTTTTCAAAATAGTTCTACCTACTCTAGTTCCTTTTTCTTTCCATGTAAATTTTAGAATAATCTTGTCTGTATCCATAAAAAATATTGCTTGGATATGTATTAAGCCTGCTCATCAATTTGGGAGAATTGCCATGTTGAGTCTTCCAATATATAATCAGATATATCTATTTACATAGATATTTAATTTCTTTCATCAGTATTGTATACTTTTCAGCATACAAGTCCTGTACAAGTTTTGCTAGATCTACACTGAAGTATTTCATTTTTTGAGCAATTATAAATGATATTTTAATTTCAGTGTCCATGTGTTCATTACTAGTATATATACATACAATTGATTTTTATATGTTTATCTTGTATCCTGCAACATTGTTGAACTTAGTTATTAGGTATTCTCATGTTATATTTGTTTAATCTCATTCTTTTTCTCATTTTCTTGACATTTACGTCCTTAAGAATCTAAAATATGCTACTTTTATAGTATAAATTTCACATGAATTATATCTGAACTTCTTGAGGGTCAAATTTTACTGGCCACTGATTCTTACACATGGTTGATTATTTCCATGTGTGTTTTATATTTTGGAGGTTATGATCTCTTTAGTGACACATACTATTAGCAGGAACTCAACATAACCTGGTTTATGCTGTTTGTGTGATTTTACATTTTCTTCTCAAGCACTCAAGGGATAGTATTATCTTAGGACTGATTTTTATGTCAACTAAAAATGTATAGATGCATTAGGGCATACCCACAATTAAAAGTTATTTGAGAAGAATTTTTTCTACTATGAAAAAAGAATTTTTTTTTCCTTCTATGCTGATGAGATTAAAAAAGACTGGGAAAATGCCAGAATTTTTCTGGTCGATTTTGCACACAGCATATAGTTCTCTGAGGGTTTAATTTCAGCATCTCTGAGTTCAAATTTCCTACCTCTTATAGCCTGTTTTGTTTGATCACCAAGACCAAGTCCCTTGGTTAGTGAAACTAGTTTCCAATCTCTAAGACAACCACAATATGTACTCATCTTTATTTCTTTGGTGTTCAACATTCCTACCCCACCCCCACACACCCCCATTTTGGATCACTACTGATTTCCTTTACTTTCTTGGAGTTCAGTTATACATTTAAGGTGATTCGTTATACTTTTTCCAACATTTCAGGATATTTTGTAGTATGAAGGTTTTAATTCTCTTTAGACAGACATAATGGCAGTTCAGTTATTTTCATTAATATTTTACTTAGAATTTATCACCTAGGCTTATATGTGAAATGGGTTTATAATTTTATTTCTTACACTTTTTATTTGGCTTTGTAACCAAGGTTATAGCAGCTTCTAAATGAGTTGGGTGGCTTTAATATTTTTTCTAATTTCTAGAACAATCTGTATAATACAGAGAGATTCTATTATTCAAATTTTTGGTAAAATTCTCCTATAAAATATTCTGGGTCTGAGACTTTACTGGCAAGAGGTCTTTGATTGCCATTGCTGGGGTATTTTTAGTGATTATTGGTCCACTCATGTTCTCCCTTTTCCTCATATGAATTTTGGCATTTTCAGAATTCACCCATTTCATCTATGCTTTCAACTGTATGCATATACTGCTTCATAATATTTTTATTATTTTAAATCCTTTGCTACCAGCAATGATAGGAAGTTTTTTCTGTACTTTTGTCTTCTCTCTTCTTGTCTAGTCTAGATCAGTCTTGGTAGAGGTTTGTCTGTCAAAAAGCTTTCAAACCAGCTCTTGATTTTGTTCTGTACTGAAGAACTTTAGACACAAAATAATAAAATTAATGTCTTCCAGGCATTTTGACTATAAAGATGTTTTCTACAGCTATAAATTCAAAATATCATAAAGCAAATCAAGAATTTATTTACATCTAGATACTGCTCAAAATCGATTTTTTCCTATTAATTATGACCAGTATTTTCACTTGTCTAGCCCTCTTGCACTTATCACCTGAATCTTATCATCCATATCACCCATTGTCATGTTGAACAAATCACTAGAACACTCAAAGCACCTGAGTTGCTCAGGCAACAGCTTAACTCCAGCAGTTACCACATCATGACAAATTGCATGTTCCATAATATAAATCCTGCTTCCTAAGAAAACAAAAAAGCCATCTCCACTTACATTGATAAAAATCCGTGCTGTGGGAGAAGGCCCTCTGATTACTTTTTTTTTTTTTTTTTTTTTTGCGGTATGCGGGCCTCTCACTGTTGTGGCCTCTCCCGTTGCGGAGCACAGGCTCCGGACGCACAGGCTCAGCGGCCATGGCTCACGGGCTTAGCTGCTCCGCGGCATGTGGGATCCTCCCGGACCAGGGCACGAACCCGTGTCCCCTGCATCGGCAGGCGGACTCCCAACCACTGCGCCACCAGGGAAGCCCAGATTACTTTTTTAAAAAAAGGTAGAAAGCAAAGTGAACTCTTTCTGAATTTTTCCATAGGGGAACTGAAACTAAGAACCACAGGATTTTAAAATTAAATGTGACGATAGAAGTCAAACCGTTTATCATCCTCATTTTGCAGGTGAAGAAGTCTTGGCCTGGAGAATTGACATATACTAGAGGACATGGGAAAACGAGAACTCAGTCAGATCAATGACTACAACCTGATAATGAAATGAATTTTTTTCCCTTACTGCAATATGCTAGAAAAGGAGCGTAATTCCCAGGAACTACAAACTTGATCGTGATGAAGGGAGGATGGAGAATGGGAAGTGCAAGAGGGGAAACAGAACTTTAAGGAAGAGTCCTACAAAGCAATTTTAATGAGGACAGATGAATTTGAGAACACTAATTAAGTTACCATTTGCTAACAAATGAGAATTGACTTTTTTATTCATGTCACTTCTGTAAATCAAAGCCAAAGGTCCCATTTGTGTTTTGTTACTCAAATTGGTATTAGTGTTCTCACTGTTCAAACAATGACTGAATACTTACCTGTAAGTTATCTTTGCAGTTATGACGGATGGGGCACAAGAAAGAAGGCAAACAGAAAGCAGACATCAGTGTTTCTTTTAGTAGAAAATGCTAAGTTGTGCCAGTATTTTCCATCACATTTGCAATCTAGGAGGAAGAGGAAAAAACATATTGCAATTTAATTTAAACTCAGAGCCTAGTCGTCAATGACCTTTAAACTCTGAAACCAGTGTTACTGCCCACATGGTAAATGCAATTATGAAATTTGATTTCCTATATGTTGTAAGCAATGAAACTGTTTTGACACTGACAATATATTTGTAATACAAATATATTTGTAATAACTTCTGTATAAATTAAAAATCAATGCCAATTTCAACTCTCTGGGTAATTTTTTACTGAACATACAAAAATTTCACAGGGGCCAAACATCTGCAAACAGCAAGACAACAAATAAAAAACAAATTTGACACAGAACTCAATTGTTCTAAACCCAGAAATGGTATTTGGCTACAGGGCTTACCAAGCCCTTTAAGCAAACCTGCAAGATCTAAATTTGCTTCATAGTTCAGGGAGATTCCTACAAGGTTATGGCAGGTAGGAGCCCCTCAAATCACTTCAGCCATTTCTCCACTCTTACCCTCAGACTAAACCAGCACAGTGTGCTTCCTTCTCTTTTCTGAAACCCTTTTGTTCTGCTTTAACTGAGACACAGCTGAGCATAATGGAGCTGCCCTCACTGTAGTCAAGCTGGGTACCTGTATTCAGAGACCTCACACTGTTTGAGATGGGTTACCCCTCAAACACTGACCCAGGTTCCTGTGGCCAGGCTTTGACTGAACTACGCTAACTAGAAAACTCAGCATGCAAGTTTGAACACACATTCATGCATGCAAGAACATACACACATACACACGCACGCACACACACACACAACAAGTAATTGGTGAAAGGGCTGCAGCTGAGATTGTTCTGACTTCCGGTTGGTATTTCTGGGCAGGCAGTTCACTGCACCTTCCATCACCAATGAGGGAGACAGCACTGTGCTGGGGCACTCAGCAGTTCAGGGCACTGGCAAAGTGAAAACAAGGCTCTCCTGAAAGACAACCAGTCCCTTTCTAGTGCAGCCACTTAAGCGCTTCCTTCCTTTCTAAACTGCTGGCTAGAACTGAACGGCACTTTACATACAGCAAAGGTTGCAGATTGGGAAAGCTGTCAGGGTTATTATTTTCTTTTTCTTTTCTGCATTGATTTCATCTGAGACTGAACATCACAGCAATTATGCCTGTCAGATCTAGACCGTAACTTCCTATACAATTTTGAAAGTGTCCCTGTTGACATCAGGCCATCTGGAGTTGGGTCTTCTTTATGAATTTCCATATGTATGCAGTCAGACCTGGTGGGTCTGACTAGAGTGGTATTACTTAAATGTTCTCTTTCCAGGGGTCCAAACCAGGTAGCATGTCTCATAATGATAAATATAAAAATGAGGATTATGTGCTTATGTTAAAAAGAAAAGGAATATAAGTGAATTGTGTAGCAATAGAAATTGTGTTTGGCTCAGTTGTGAAAACCTGTACAAGACTACTGTGTGATGCAATTCCTATAATATTTTTGTATTTATTTGCAATATATATATACATATACACATATATATGACTATAACACTGAAATAATGGCATGGTAAGATATTATATGTTTTTATTTACTTTTCACGTACCTATATTTTATAAGCTTTCTACAGTAATCTTGCATTACTTTTATTATAGAATCTTTTTTAAAATTTTAAACTAACATAAGATTAGTTACAAGAAGAATGTATAAGGTACATAAGTCTCCTTTTATAGACTCAGAATACCCAAGCATATATAAACAGAAGGAAATGTACAACTGTATGTAAGTAAACATACATAGAGCTCAGGAAAATAGAGTTGAGCTTGTGAAAATAGCAAAGCTGGAATCGCCTCCCTAGAATATTTATATACACCCACAAAGATATTTATATAAACTTGCCATCAGTCCCAAGACTTCCCATGTTACTTTCTTGCCATTTATGCAACCCTGATGGTCCAGCAGAGCCTCTTTACAACCCTATATTGAGTACCTTAACCTTACTCTGACATATAAATTCAAATGGCAGGGAATTATAATATGGGGAATCTTCTCTGGTAAAAGCTCAAAAAACAAAAGCCCACCAAACTTTTCCACATGCAACGATTTTTTTTTAAGAGAAATAAGGGACCAGGGGAAAAGAGGGGATGGTTAAAAAAACAAAAACCAAAAAACAAAAATACTATTCCTTTCTTTCAAGCCAAAAGCACTAAATCGTAACTGCCTTGTAAATCTCTACCAATTTGTGTTCCATGTAAATCTCAAACGGGAGTTCTCTTAGTGAACCCTCCCCTAGAAAGTACCTGCCAGGATGTTTATACAATCATTACTGGTAGGTTTTTCTCTGCAGGAAAAAAGTCATGGCTGCAGTTCCAATCTTTAGGGGGTACAAAAACATGTTTCAGGAGGCAGTAAGCCTTTTCATTAAAAAAAAAAAAAAAAAAAAAAGACTTTAGTTCCAACCATAATTATATTCTCACAAAGAAATTGAGACATGGGATTTTCTTTTTTGGTAGATCAATGGCTTTATCCAAGCAACAGCTCATGAATAAATCTCTTTTTAAAGATCTCAGATGTGACACAAGCTCATTATTAGAAAATACCCAAATAACTAAGTATATAGATATAAGGGGGAAAAATTGTGGTACAGTATTCCTAACCAGAGCTGCATTCTCAATGATGTATCTTTTTTTAAAAAAAAAATATTGGGAAAGTATATTTTTGGTTAGATTAAAGTGTATCTTCTCTGAGATCACTTTCCTTACATATTTCAACTGTAACAAAATAATGCAACACTAATCTGTAAGACTTTTTTCAGTAATAGATGTTTTTCCTCAGTAAATCAATGCAAAGGCTAATTGGGGTGGAAGGTGACTATCTCTCTTGGTTATAAATACATTTGCATTGCTATCAATCTTTTCCACTACCAATGTTAAACGAGGCTGAACAACCTAGAGAGAAAAAAAAAAAGTTCAATGTTAACACATAGTAAATGCTGCCATCAAGTGGCTCAATAGAGAGTTGTTCTAACAAAAAATAAAGCTGTCAACTAAATTACTAACACAAGGTTTAAAACCTGGAATCAATCTTACTTAGAGTTTGACAAGCATTTTTATCATAAAGAGGGGTTTTAAAACTACTACCGTGGGCCATATGTGCCCATGGTATATTTCTGTACGGCCCTCAAGATAAAACTGTGGCCCACAAAGTCTGAAAAAAAATTACAATGCTCTGCAAGTGAATATTCTTTAGTTCTGGGTAGCTTGTTACTAAATCATATATCCTTATCCCAAAGCCTATCTATGATGATGTATATGTTAGTGACATTGAACTTGAACTAGTTAATGTTAAGAGTCATTGAACTCTCTTTTCTCACATTTAAAAAAATATATTTTGTCTAATAATCTTAGGACCTTAATACATGCAAACTTTATTTTAATAATTTCCACTGTTCATTGCTTAGAATTAACTTTGAAGTAGATAGGGTATGTCTGAGAGATGAGAAATGGCTTCCCTAGAACACAGCATGATACTTTCACATATTGGGCAGCAGGAGGTACAGGTTTTTAACTTATCAAAGATTGGCCCCCATATCTGTATGAATAATTACAGTGTTAACTTATTTCCATTTTGCATGGCAGGGAAGAAAAGTATGATACAAAGATGAGAACTTTTTAAACATACAATTTTTTTAATCAACAGATTTTAATGATGCACATGAGAAGCTGTTTTTTTCTTTCATTTCCATCACGGCAGATGTGAAAGCACTGAGCCCAAGTTAGGATGTTTATTCTCAAAGACATTCTAAGTGATGTAGGTAATTAAATAGTTTATCATTGCTCAAATAACAAACACATTTTAAATATACATTTCATAATCAATAAAATTTTGCAAATGGGAGCTGGTTCTGAGGTTTTCAAAGTTCTAATACAAAACCTGTGGTGTTAAGTATTTCTCAAAGCGTGGTCAAGAGACCACCTGCAACAGAATCATATAAAATACTTATTAAAAAATCAGATTCTTAGATCTTGGACCTATTGAGTCAGAATTTCAAGGGAGAGACAGGATTTGAATGTTTAACATCTCATAGGTAACTTCTATGACCTTAAAGTTTAAGAACCTCTTCATTTTAGTAAATGAGAGACAAAAGTAAACTTATCTCCTTAAGATCACAAAAATAGGATTAGAATCAGAAATAGAAGACTGTCTTCCTGCCCTCCAGTCTAAAATTAATTATCCTTTACTATATAAACTGGAAAAAGCTTTCCCATTTCAGGTCTCAAAATCCTTTTACTATGATTGGGAGCTATTAACTACATACAGGAGAGTCACTTCTTAAGTTACAGCCTATGGCCTTTAATAAGTAAAAAATAAAAGGTGCTATATTATTATAAAGAAGGTATATTATTATTAATTACCATTAAAACTAATAATAGCTGACTTCCTATAAAGGCAACAGTGTAAAACTGTCTCTGTTCCTTCCTTTACCATTAAACCAAATGAAAACATGGTCAAGAAACATAAATCAAAAAATGAACCACGACGTTTTAGATTGTTTGCTCAAAGAGCTAAATTCCTTCTATAACTGGATGACAATTACAATGTGACTTTGCCACCTCTTAAAACTGGATTGGTCTTCTGACTTGCTTCAATTAATGGAATGCAGCAGAAGTATTGCTTTGAGACTTTCTAGTCTCTGCCATGAGAGGTTTTGAAGTTTCCTACCCTCTTGGAACCCTGAAATCACCATGCCATGAAGGTAGCCAGGATGAAAACATGTGGAGAGAGAGGCCCAGACACCCCAGCTGTCTCAGCCATTGCAGATGAGCCACCAGCGGGCTAAAGTCACGTAAATGAACCCAGATAAGATTGGCAGAACTGCCCAGTCACCAACAGAATCGGGAGAAGTAATACATTGCAGTTGACTGAAGTCACTAAGTTTTGAGGTGCTTTGTTACATAATAATAGATAACTAATACACTAAGAAACAACCATAACCACAAACCATAATATATGAAGAAACAACCACAATGCTAAAGCACAATGGCTGCCAGGTACAGTGAAAATAATACAAAGACAGAGGAGGGCTCCACAAGAGACAGAAGCCACTACAGACCCTGAGCACAGTGAGGCATTCACCACAGTAGGTGGGATATACCAAGACAAAAAAGAATCTCTCTTCACCTGAATGGCCAACTGGGTTTCATGCAGGAGCTGTGGAAACCTCAGTAAATCTTACTTTGTACCACAGAGTGGCATATATTGCCAAGCTGAATATGAAAGTATACAGACATGTCGTCTTCCCAAAAGAGTTGCTGTAGGTGAAACATGGTGGTAGAGAAATTATCAGTGGAAATAGCCCTGCAGACAAGCAGGAATAAAAGGAGGAAAGGAAATGGGGAGGAGTGAAACAGGGAGGGAGAGAGGGAGGGGGTGAGAGACAGAGGGAGAGAGAAAGGAAAGGGGAGGGGGAGAGGGAAAGGGAGAGGAGAGGGAAAGAAAAGAAAGAAAGAAAGAAAGAAAGAAAGAAAGAAAGAAAGAAAGAAAGAAAGAAAGAAAGAAAGAAAGAAAGAAAGAAAGAAAGAAAGAAAGAAAGAAAGAAAGAAAGAAAGAAAAGAAAGAAAGGAGAAAGGAAAGAAAGATAGAAAGAAAGAAACAAAGAAGGAAAGAAAGAAAGAAGGAAGGAAGGAAGAAAGAAAAGAAAGAAAGAAAGGAAGAAAGAACGAACCTGTGGCTTCACTAGGTGCCAGAAAGACTTCTAGGTAACACAGAATTGGTTTACTATATACCTTGGGTAGAATATTCATGGGAATGTGTTCAAAAGCCATGGTCTAAAATTCAAACTTTCTGCTGCATTCTACCTAACTCTCCTCTATATTATCCATCATTGAATAGCTGATTCAGGTGTGTATTATAGATGAAAAATAGAAAAAAAATCAGCTGGGACATATGTAAAAATGTACTAAAAGTCTAAGGAAAAGAATATAGCAAGCAGAAGGCAGATAAAAAATTCATAGGACTATAACACAAATCAGGCCAAAAATTATGAAAAATACAGTATTCCTTAAATTAAAAATTATTTTAAAAATCACAACCCCTCTGAAACAAGAATCCAGATAAGACATAGTAGGACTCAAGGAAAAAGACCAGAAAATAAATGTAATGAAAAATGCTGCGTCAGAGTCAAAAAATAGAAGAGAAAATGAAACCATTACATTATTGAAGGTCACATTAAAGGTATCAGAAGGAAAAAACAAGCCATTTCTATAAACACAGAAATATAGAAGAACAAAGAGTTAAGTGCTTGAAAGAACATTACTGTTATAGAGCCAAAGGAGATCCAATGTGTGTATAGTTGATATTTCTAAAGAAGAAATATAACAAATATCCAAAGATATAATAAAAGAACATTTCTTTGAAATAAAGGAAAAATCAAGCATATAGGTAAAATGAGTACATTGTATATACCAGGGAAAGTTGCTATAGAATGATCAGCATATAACCTGAGAAACTTTCTGGAGTTTAATGCTAGAGCATGTTGTGGGGGGCAAGAAAGAATCTATTCTCCTATAAGAAAGAAAAAAATCTGGCTGACCTCAGACTTAAAAATTACTGTAGAAGGCAATAGAACAATATCTACCACATCTTTGGGAAAGGGAAATATAAACCAAGAATGTTAAATCTAAACCAGTTATCATTTCAAGTGTAAAAGTAATTGACAGATCATACGAAACATGCAAGAAATCAGGAACACACCTCCTTTGAGCTCTTCTCTTTTTTTTTTTTTTTTTTTTTTTGCGGTACGCGGGCCTCTCTCTGTTGTGGCCTCTCCCGTTGCGGAGCACAGGCTCCGGACGCGCGGGCTCAGCAGCCATGGCTCACGGGCCTAGCCACTCTGAGGCATGTGGGATCTTCCCAGACCAGGGCACGAACCTGTGTTCCCTGCATCAGCAGGCAGACTCTCAATCACTGTGCCACCAGGGAAGCCCTGAGCTCTTCTTTAAAACAACTATTATAGTATGATATCCTATAAACTTAGAGGTAAGTGGAGAAATCATTGTAAAGACACTACTCAACTGTCAGAGTTATAAGTAGAACAGAATGTAAATGTTATAGACCATAGTAATTTAGAAATAATAATATAATCTGCCTCTAGTGATAGAAGAGAAGGGGAAGTAGGTTAAAGAAAAAGCATACTCATATATGTATCTCCTAGAAGAGGAGTCAAATAGATATTGAATCTTAAAGGGATAACTCATTAAATCATGACTTAATTATATAAACACTTGGAAAAATATGAATATCTCAGATCATATAGTAAATAAAAATGATTAAAAACTAAAAGTATATCATAAAGAGTGACAGGTTTAAAATAAAAATGGTTGTCAAAAAACTAAATACAAATGAGCAAAAAAATCCCCTATAGTTCTGTATCTAAAACCTTCAGATTATATTAAAAAGAATAAAACCATCTGCTATATAAAAGGGTGATTCTGAAAGACCTGAAGAAAAAGAAAATGCAAAGATAAACGAATAAACAAACACACCTGAAACTGCTGGTCAAGGAGGAGCCGGAAATCCAGCAAGTTTCCTTGTAAAGACAGGCGATTTTACTCTTCCCTTATCCATGATGAGGATAATGAAGCCCATTCCTGCCTGCAGGAGGTATACCATTTAAAATGGGAAACCAAAATTCCAAAAATAATTATAATAAGTCATAGCCCCATTTCAAGACACCTCACTTATCTCATTCAACATTTATTCAACAGCATTAACAATTTTTAAAAGCCTTTTAGGTATTTGTATTAGTAAGTCATTTTAAACTAAGAATTATATGGGTCTATTCTAAATTTTTTAAACATTGCTTCTTTCAATAGCTGTGTTTTAGAGTTGCTTTACAAAAACAATAGTTCCCTCTTTTCATGTCCTGTTGTTTTAAAAAATATCTTTCATTTCACTGGCACAGGGCCAAAAGAGAGGAGAGAAAAATTAAGTTTATCTGAAAGATGATGTTAACCCATTGAATTCGATAGTCTTCTCTTCATGTATGCATAACTCTCACAATATGCGTCAAATACTTCTTCTCAATGAATTAAAATGGTTTGACAGCCCCAGAAAGCTTTGTCATTGTCCTCTAGGAAATGATACCTCCATTTTATTCCAAGCAGCTTAGAAGAACTGTAACACTCATGGAAACTATTAGCTGTTCCTGACACTAAGAGAATCACAGGACAATCAGAGACAGTGATCTCATTCTCTACCAACAGAGGAGGTCAGAAATAGAGATGACAATCTAGGTCATAACTTAGAGCCAAAACAGGAAGCCACTAAGATATGAGCAAGGAAATTTTCACAGGGAGGTGGCAAGTTTAAAAGACACCGTGACTATCACAGGGCTGGACATACTAATGAAGAAAGGAATCCTTGGCAGAGAATACCAAATACCAATATGCACCTTATGTGCCCAAAGAGAGGAATACATAATCTCAGTTGCTTTAAATCAATAAGTAAATAAATATTAAAGTTTACAGATACCTGATTGTGAGGTATCTTAAAATTATTTCTAGTTAAGCTATAACATTTGAAAGTGGATTCACTTTAAACTTTTCACTAAAATGGATCAACCAGGTTTGAGATCAGTGCTTGAGCCAATGAAACAAGGGTAAATCACCAAGAAAGCTGCTTTCTTAGGTTCTTCTAATAAGATTATTACCTAGTAATCACACGACTTTCCTGAGGTGATCAATCATATCTAAACAAACTTTTAAAATGCACATCTTGGGTGTTATCATGTATGAGATTAGCTGGAAACATGGCAGGCCTTGTCTCTGGAACAACTGACATAAGCGGTGTACTTAAGGAGGAAGGTGGCTGCAGAGAGAGTAAGGCAGAGACAGGAAAGAACAAAAAGCTCAACACTGGTTTAACACTTTACTTTTCCTTATAGTCTAGATGTGCATGGGGCCAACAATTCACTTTTTTTTTTTTCCAGCCATGGCAGGTCTTAGTTGCAGCATGCAGGATCTTTATTGAGGCATGCGGGATCTTTCATTGCAGCATGCAGGCTCTTTGTGGTGGTGCACAGGTTTTTCTCTAGTTGTGGTGTGTGGGTTTTCTCTTCTCTAGTTGTGGCATGCAGGCTCCAGGGCACGTGGGCTCTGTAGTTGTGGCGCGTGGGTTCCAGAGTGTTTCGGCTCTGTAGTTTGCAGCACACAGGCTCTCTAGTTGAGGTGTGCGAGCTCAGTAGTTGTGGCATGCAGACTTAGTTGCCTCACGGTATGTGGGATCTTAGTTCCCTGACCAAGGATTGAACCCTTGTCCCCTGCAATGCAAGGCAGATTCTTTACCACTGGACGACCAGGGAAGTCCCACCAACCATTCACTCTAGCCATTAATTCTCTTAGCAGAATCACCTGTTTGAGAAATTACCTATACCTTAATTTCACGCAGCTCATCACACAAAAATGAGAAGGCTAGCTAGATTTCACGTTCATAGGTTTCAGGATTTCCCTGACCTCAGGAAAGAGTTAAGAAGCTTTTGTTTTTAAATCCTAAGGAAAGTGGCCAAAAGTGATCATAATGAATACTTACTTACAGTACCTACAAGTGCCAGGCTTCTCACACACTCTCTCATGTAATCCTCATGACAACCCAGAAAGATTGGTGGTCCTATCATTTCTCAATATTTTACAGAAGAAGAAACAGGCCCAGAAATGAAATAACTTCTGCATTCCCATCAAACCACACCTCTTTCAAGAAGTTTTTCCTGAATTCCTGCCCGTCCTGTAGTCAGACAGAGTGGTATCAGCTGGGCTTTCTCTCAACTTAGCACTCTGAACCGTAACTAGCATACATGCTTGATCACCATATCCACCCTCTCAAAACAGTGTTGAAGGCAGTAACTATGCTTCACTGACATCTCTAGAAAAGCAGCTGGTATATAGTTGAGGTTCAATTAATGTCTGATAAATTTAAAGATTAAGTAAGTAAGTATGAAATTCCCCAAGGGCTGAGGCGACTTTGATGGCTCATCCATCAGTTCAGGTGTGATATTAGGGATCTTCTGGTCCTCCTACAAGTTCTTATGGTCCTGCCAGTCTTCTCACTAGGGAATGAGCCTAGGCAGTATACCTCAAATCCAGGAATCAGGCAGAGATTAATATAGATATATATATCTCTGATTCTTACCTCCAGTTGTTTTTAGCTAATATTGTTAAATTAGTTGTCTTTAGCTAATGTTGCTGAGTTCAAAATTACATAAATTTGTCTTCCTAAACTATCCCATAAAATCTTGCATGTTTATCTAAGGGAAAACACACCATTTCTAGATAATGTACTTACACTATTTTTTTGAAAACCTACCATGTTGGTAATGTTTCTAGTCATTAATTTCAGATTGGAGGAAGAGAGAATTCAGCCATTTTTCAGTCTTGCAAAAATCATCCACAGCTCTGCTGAATCAAGCACAGGATAATGCTACAAGATTCACTCAACTGAAACACATCACCTCAGCCACCATAGGTTACTATTAAAACAAAATAGGAATCGGGTTTTCAATGCAACAGTTTACCTAAAAAGTCTCTCTTAGGCAAGTTTGACCTTTACAATACTAATTTCATTTTGTTGTAAGCTCTAACATTTCTATTACTGCTTAACATGCAACTCTTCATAGAGATCTGCCCTAACAATTTCTAACTGTATTTATTCATGCCGAGAATTCTGCTTAACTACTTGCCTAAAATGCAGTACGGTTACCAGAGAAATAACATTTCCTGTTATTTCAGGACGATGAGGGTCAGACCAGTTTCATGCAAAGGGAAATGAAATGTTTTGTGTCTTTAGGCTGTGTAGTATAATTTCAATGCTCTTCTTGCTGTTTATGGTAGAGCCTTCGACTGTTCCTCATTTTACTGTGATCACCATTGTTATCCCCTGCCCTCTCTCTCATGCCTTTTTAAATGAGCAAGGTTATTTCTAACATTCTACCACTTATAGGAATTGTGTATCATGCACAGCATTGAAAATTTAACTTAAAAGCAGCCTTTGTTACCAGAAAGCAAGAAGAATTATATTCTTGCTTATATTATATTCTTATATATGCTTATATTATATTCTTTAATCAAGTAATTAATCCTCTGGATAAAGTAATGTATTTCATTCTCTACAGTATTTTGAGGAGTCAGATGATCTCATAGAGATTGCCTGTTGTGGGGTTCTATTAAACTTACCCACAGTGGTGACATAAGTCCATCCCTGGTTCAAGTGGCTGTTTTCCAATGGAGCCTTACAGCATAGTGGCTACATGCTTGGACTCTGGAGTTAGAGAGACCTGGATGTGAAACTTAGTTCTACCAGTAACCTGCTGTGTGAACCTAGGTAGGTTGCCTAACTTCCTTTGTTTGGCATTCAACAAATTGGGTGCCCACTGTTCTATTATTACGACTCCCTGCTTACAGAACTACAGCAAAATGAGCTTAAGTACAATGACAGAATTTGCAAGCATTTTCTTCATTGAAAATGCAGTATGCACTGAAATCATGCCAGGACCCTCACAATATGGCTGAGAGTGGGAGGGGAAGTTCTACAGAACCAGGCAGTGTGTCAAAGTGTGGGCCCACATAGGGTCAGCAAAGTAAAACGCAAAAAGAATAGAGCAAGTGTAGATGAGGTTGGGATACGTGTCAATGTCAGGGGAGTTCAACCTTGTGGGTGAGGCACAGCAAAAAGTAAAATCCTGGCTATACACAAAAACAGGCATTTAAGTGGCTTTATAATCATCCACTGATTTTCAACTACCACTGCAACAGTTCACTGTTATGTTAGAGGTGAGCAGGCAGGAAGGAGGTGGGGTTGTAGCTACCTCCTTGAGAATCTCACACAAATCACAGCTTACAATTTTCCTATATATCAATTCATTACTAATGGACTATGTCTGTCATACATGAAAATGTTCTCCAATACATGTTTTGTAAGTGTAGTGGGTTGAATGACCACTCCTAAAATATATATCCACCCAGAACCTATGAATATGACTTTATTGAAAAAAAAAGGGGGGGGGTCTTTGCAGATGTAATTAAGGATCTCAAGATGAGATCATCCTGGTTAACCAGATGGGCTCTAAATCCAATGACAGAGTCTTTGTTTCAGACAGAAAAGGAGAAGACAAAGGCATAGAGTAGAAGGCCATGTGAATACAGAGGAAAAGCAACAGTGCCCCAGATGAGTAGCCAGATTTGAAGCCTGACTCCAGTCCTAGAAGGGAATCAAAGCACTCATTCATTCAGCAGTTATTTTATGGAGGGCCAGAATTTGATGGGTATAGTCCAATCATAAAATATAAGCTGGGTAGTAGGAAGGTATTTCTGCAATTTGTCAGTCACCTGAACACCTTGGGCTTACCCTTGATCTGGGTAAGCACTGGACAGTGGACAGCACTGCTAATTCCAGGTCTTACCAACCAATGAATCTGGGACTGTTAAGATCTTACCTTGTTCAGAACTGTCTCAGGAACCAAGGAAGTACCGAGTCATTAGGAGAATGCCAGTGGCTGTCACTGTGAAAGTCAGTGCCTGGAGCAACAAGGCAACACTTCTTCCCTCGTCAATTTCTTCACCCTTTAGGCAGCTGCCACTCATGCTTCTCTGGCACTTTCCCATGCCCTTCAAAACATAAAAACAAATTTAGACTCCAGTGTTTCTGACTTAAAGTGTCACCATGTCATTAACTCAGCGTCTTCATTCTAGACGGTGATTGACAATGAGAGAGCAATGCTTAGTCCAGAGAAATGGCTCTCTTCTTTGAAACAGACAAAACTACAGTATGAAGAAAAATGGGAAATATGACACAGAAATAGAAATATGAAATATAAATGTGTATGTAGTATGCAACCACAATGAGGAACCATACTTTAAGAAGTTTGTCAAAGAATGTCTTCATGTGTATAACTGAGTCACTTTGCTGTACAGCAGAGATTGGCAGAGCATTGTAAATCAACTCTACTTCAATTAAAAATATGTATTTAAAAAATATTTTAAAAAAAGAAGTTTGCCAAGCATGGTGAGTATTAGACCTCATTAAGAAAGAAAGCTGAGCGTGCATTATGTATATCTCCATATTACTAGAGGACACCAGATAAGGAGTGAAATCAACAACTCCTTACTTGCAAAGGTAAGATCTGGGTACATGGCAGAGCACCTGAGAGTCCCTTTAGCTATCTGACAACCAACTGTGGCAATGAAGCCAAGAAAGGGAAAACTGACATACTGAAAGAAAAATTCACCTGTTGGGTGAGAGGTGAGAAGAGAGATGGAGGATAGTAACCAGTTCTTGGCAAGGTAAGAGCTAAACACTAAATCAGTACACAAGAAATCCTGAAACACAGGAATTTTCAACATGACCCAATAAGTTTTACTAGATAACAGCAGAATCCAACCCACAGATGAGGTTTTCCCTTAATTTATAAAGCCTACAAAGACAATTAATTAATCCAGTTCACTCTTGAAGTTCTTCTGCTATACTTACTTTATCTTCAAAAAAAAAAAAAAAAAGCTGGTCCACTAAAAAATAGCTTTCCAAGCCTATTCTACTCATCACTGACTATGTTTTCATGCTGTCTATTTTATCCTTTGCAGCATCTAATGTTGTCTTCATTTCTGTTACAATTTTGTTTTTCTCTCCCATTTCTTTTGGAGCTCTACAATTCACTATTCATTTCTTTCTGCTGTCTCATCCTTTTTCCTTTGTCCTTTTTCATCTCTTCTCAGTGCTCTTATTTCAAAGGATCATATCTTCTGTTATTTCGACAAATGACTCAGCTTTCCCTCCCCCTTTTTCAAAAGCCTTAATTCTAAGATGAGTAATAACTATAAATGAACCATCATGAAATATGTAAAAAGATACACCAAAGGAAAAAACCCACCAAAATGTATAAAGAAATACTTGAAGAAAAAAATTAAGACATCCAAAAATTACCCCAAGAAAACTATACCACAAAACATACAAAGAAAGCAGATGAAGGTCATAAGGAACTTTTACATAAAACTAATGAAATAAAATAAACAGAAAAATAAAATCATGATTTAAATCAATGAAACATTAGAAGTATCAAAAAAGGGGCACTGATACTACTGAAAGCAAGGCCATGAATATGGAGAACAACATTGATAAAACTGAGCAAAATAAAATGAAAAAGAGAAAATACTTCACAAATAGTAGACGGAAAATGAAAGAATATGACAGACAAAAGAGTTCCAAAATAGGCATAACTGACATTGCTGAAAAAGGAAACAAAACAAATGAGACAGAAGTTTCCTCTAAGATATAATAGAAGAAAACTTTCCTGAAATAAGAGATTGAAAGGTAAATTCTCCCCTCCAAAATTGATATAAAACAATCAACCCCAAAATTTCAAAGATGGACTTAAAAGATATTATGAGCACCCAAGCCAAAAAATCAATCAAGTCACCTATTGGTGTGTGGTGCATAAGAACCCGAGTTCACTTTCCATGAGAACTTTCATTGCCAGGTAACAGTAAAGCAGGTCTAGAGGATCCAGGCGGTAAAAGGGTGATGTAGAAATTTCATTCCCAGCTAGATATTCTTCACAAATAAAGGAAAATAACATCTCAAACATGAGGGAACTCAAGAATAATTGCAAAAATAATAAAGGACTAATGGAGGAAGTTGATTCTACTTGAATAAAAAAGCCATGGAAATTATTTAAGAGCAGACTTTGGTGAAAGAATAGAATATAAATGCTGCAAATAATAAATATGTTGAAAAACAATCTGATTAATAAATATTGAGAGGAAGAACAAAGGAAAGAATATGGTATAACGAATATAAGCACACTGATTTTTCTAATTTTGCAAAGCAGATTATCACTAGATATTGTTTAGAGCTGATAAATCAAGCAATGGAGATAATCTTATTTTAGAATATAAATGGAAACACTTAAAGATATACAAATAATAGTATAACCATGTAAACTAAAATAATATGTATGCCCTTTTATTACATAAGGAGACACTTAATGATTTTAAATCTCCATAAATCAATCCAAACTGTTTGAGCATTTCTTTTTAAACTTAAAAAAATTAATTTTAAGGATTAGATCAAAAAGCAAACATACAAATGTAGGTGACCAGTCTATTGTGGTATTAATATAAAAGCTATGGTAATTAAAAAGATGAATAGATTAGTTGACTGACAGAATAGAGAATAAAGTCTAAATATATATATATGGAATATATATATATGGAATTCCATATATATGGAATTTAGTATATGATAAAGACTATATATGTTGGAGTAGTAGAGAGAGATTTATTGGTCAGCAAAGAATGCTGGGGAAAACTAGCAGCCATCTGGAAATGGATCAAGCTAGATCCCTACTTTACTCCTATCAAAATAAATTCCAAGTTGACCAAAAGTTTTTAAAAGTTGTAAATACACATGTTCTTTGATCAAGCAGTTCCAATTCTAGGGATATGTCCAATTTTTTATATTTGCTAATAAGTAATACTAGTGTTAATATGGAATAATTTCTAAGATCTATTTTTAAACAAAGAAGCAATTTACAAAACAGCATGTTCAGTATGTTTGTACTTACACAGCATTATACTGTATGATACATATATGTGTATATTTAACATTGTGTACATGTGTATACATGTATATTTAAAAACAACGTTTATATATAAATATATATATTTTATATATATGAAGTTTACACATGCACAGAACATTTCTAGACAATATATTCAAGAAACTTAACAGTTGCCTTTGGGGAGGAGGGATTGGTGAATTGCATATCTGGCATCAGAAGGAGACTTTCCTTTCCTTGTGTAAACATCTATATCATTTGGATTTCTATCATTGGCATATATTGCTCTTTGGATGAATAAAAAGATATTTTAAAGCTCCAGGTAGCAGAAGTAGCCAGAGAAGCTCTGCACGGAACTGTACTTCCCAGGAACCAGGTATCCCAGTAACAATGGACTTACTGCACAAGTTACAGGCAATATTCCTGCAAGTTATAAAATACTTGATTAATTATAGAAGATGAATGGAGCCAGAATCAATATTATACAGCTGTAGCATATCATTTATTCAGAGTTAATTCTCGAATCACTGGCCTAATATCTTAATACTCAGTTGTGAAGATAGAGAAGTTATATTCATTACATATATTCTGGAAAAACTAAATATGGTTTAAGAAATTATGGAAATTTATATCAAATCTGGTCTCCTTTACTTGAGGGCAGATACTCTGATTTCAAGGCATCACTAGAAAAAACTACAAAAAATATCTGGTGATGTTTGAGGACCACAAATCTGAGGGTCACAGTCAAAATAATTCTTTTGTGAGCCAGTTTAATATGGAAATTTTATCTATATTTTTCTAAACAGTTTACAGATGCTGCATGGAAAAAGATCTAAGTTAAAAGGCAGAGCTTTGTCATTCTTGGTAATAACTCCTTCAGTTTCAGCATTCCAAAAGTGGACTTATGCCCATAATTTCACATGAAATTTATTTGAGCCAGAAAGAAAGAAAGGCCCACAGAGTAGCTCACATGAGAATGACATACTCATTTACTCATGCCATTTTGTTCTGAAAACATTTTACAGTTGAAGAGTACATTTTTAAGGTATGTGATGATGGTATATTCAACTCTGTGAAAGGTAAGTAAAGAGGACTTCAGGGTATCATTGCAATTTAGATGTAGTTAATCCATCAAGAAGGCTCCTGAAAACCTGTCACAAGTTAACAACCTGTCATTTCCTAACTGAACTACAGGTTTCTTTTACTATCCTTACAAAATGTAGAGAGAAGTCAATAGCTTCAGAAATGCATTTAGTATAGAGATTCTAGGGGTTAGATGCTATAAAATTAACAGAAATTAAAAAGCATTTCACTAAATAGTACTAGGTCTACTACATAATGTTACTTAAAATATGTTTATTGTATTTTTAGTTATACAATAGAGAATACAAGTACATTATAATTTTAAGAGGAACAGATTAATGTAATATATTAGAGTCTACTAATAACCATCTGATTTTTTATTAATTCATCTCAACCTTATAATTGATGCAAAAAATATATTTCCTGTTTAACAGACTTCTGTCAATCGGTACTTTTCTTCCTCTCTTTCCCTGACAAAATCCTATTTTATCTGCTCCCTACATAGATTAGAACACTTCTTTTTCATTAGGCTTCAACAATAAAACCAAATAAACAATTATTTATTGAGTACCATTTATTTGTAAAACCCTATTCTAGGTTCTGTAAGACACCATCTTTTTGAATAGCCTCAAGGCCTCTGATGCAAGGATACTAAGGAAAAATCCATGTCAGTCCTGTTCAGAGAGTTCTTTTCATCTGAGCACTTAGACACCTAGCAGACCCACTCACGTGGTAGAACTGGAATTAAAACATACATATGGACTGGTACAACAGTGAAAAACAATGAATTAAATTTATTAGAGTGGTCCTTGGCCTCAAGTAACCAAATAAAGAGATATAGACAATATGAGAACCGTTTTACCCTGCAAAACCCTTAAGAGGCTGGTGTCTTGGAGACACCAGAAAAAGAGGACTCATCGGTGAGACATGAATTAAAAACAGGGAAGTGGTTTATAAGTTAATGTAAGGAAGAGATGTCACCTCTCTCTCCACCAAACATACAACACTAGGAGCTAGGCAAGTACACTTCAGTGGGAAAGATGCAATCTTCTAAATAGATATTAAACAATCTCAGACAGAAGACATTCACATACCAATAAGAAAGAATCCCTATGCAAAAACAAACAAAACAAACAAAAAAACTAATAAACAGAAACCTCTATTAAATAGAGTCAGGAGACCAGAAGAGGGAACTCTCATGGCCTGCAACAATAGCAGAGCCTGAAAGGAAGAAAGATTCCTCTTCTTTCCTAGCAAGAGCTCAGTCAATGAAAAGCGATGGACTCTTTGTTTACTCTAGTCCTCCCACTTCCTTTTCCTCTCAATAAGAGCACTCTCCTTCCCTTTGCCCTGCTAGGACTTGCAGGTGGCTCACTTTGGTAACCAACCCCAACTTGCAATTCTCTGCTAATCTCAAAGAACTGGCAGTCTATTTGTTTTAGGTCAATATTTTTGTGGCCTTTATGGGGACCAGGGAAGACTCCTGATGGCTCCGGGGCTAGTGAGCAAACAGGTAAGATGTCCAAAATTGAGCCAACTTGTCACTCACTTAAAAGGCTTTTCTTGCCAACCCTGGAGTTTGAAGGTACATCTTTCTCTGGGATCTAAGCTTCTGCCCTCTTTGCATTTGAAGCTCTCTAGGCTATATTCAGGATCTATTTTAAGGTTTTGTCCTTTCTTGTTAAGGTCTTGTTCTGTATACGAGTATTCATTCGGCACTTCAGTCTGATTTGGGATCAGACTGTTTCAGCTGAAACTGGCCAAGAAACCTTCAGCCCATTGCTTCAGGAACAGGGGGTGTTTTGATATAACTGCACTGGTTTTCAGCCTTCAGCCCATTCTTTTGAAATAGGGGCTGTTCTATGGGAACTGAAAGAGAAGCGTTCAGCCTGGCTCCTCCGGGACCAAGCTGTTCCCTTAGAAAAGCCTGCAAGTTGAGCTGTTTGAGCTGTTTAAGCTGTTTGAATTTCAAGCTGTTTGAGCTGTTTAAAAAGTATTCTTTTACTCTAGAGAAAAATCTCTGAGAAAGGAGATCCCAGTTATCTAAATATTTTGAGGGTGCCCCGCCTGCCCTACAGGGACTGCAGCTGATGTCATATTTAAAAACTGTGGTCCTTCCTCATGCGCATGTCTAACCAAATGGATTGGCCTGACCAAAGGCAATTTAGAATATCAATGGCCATTACGGGGAACTTTTGAAATCCCCAAACAATTTTCTTAAAATCAAATTGAACTATGATAGCTCCAAACTTTCTAAAACGGAATGGAATGCCTATCTTGACTGGTATTTTGAGACTTCCACATGTTACCAAGAGCCTAAAATTGCCTCTCTGCAAAATAAGGTTTTAAGATTAACTGAGGCAAATAAAGAAAGATAAAATGGCTCCCAAAGCCTCAGGCTCTTCTTCCCTGGCCTCTGTCTCAGGCTCTGCTTCCAGCACCTTCTTGTCTGCCTCCCTCAGCTTCTCAGGCTCAGGCTCCCTCCACCTCTGGCCCCATCTTCCTGCTTCCCTTCTATGCCACCTGTACCTCCTCTGTGCCCTCATACTAATTCTCCCACCCAGCCTCCCCTTCTCTGTGAAACTCTCCCCACTCCCTTTTCCTCTGAACTTAGCAGAAGTGTCCCTTCAAAATTAAGCCTTCTGAGGATCCAGAGGCTCAACTCTTATTAAATTCTAATATTCTCTGGACTAGAGATGAACTGCCAGCCATAGTCAAAGATTTTCCCAAAGTAACGGAAGACCCTCACAGTTGTGCTGAGGAATTTAATCCAGCCATTCAAATGTATCAACGTGGTTTCTCTGACTTACATCAACTATTTCATATGCTTGTTGGTGAAGGCCTGGTCCAGAATTGGGTGAAAATCACTAACTGGGAAAGGTCTCTAAGATTACAACAGGAAGAACAGCCTGCTAACTTATTACATGATCAGGCTTGGGCAATCACTAGGCCACTTCACACGGCAATCCCTAAGGCTTTTTCAGAGCCTCTGATGAGCTTGTTCATGACTACTATCACAATTGACTTCAAATTGCTTTTAAAGAAAATTCTGGGCACTTCGCTGGTGGCACATTGGTTAAGAATCTGCCTGCCAAAGCAGGGGACACAGGTTTGAGCCCTGGTCTGGGAAGATCGTACATGCTGTGGAGCAACAAAACCCACGAGCCACAACTACTGAGCCTGAGCTCTAGAGCCCGCTGGGCCACAACTACTGACATCCGTGTGCCTAGAGCCCATGCTCCACAACAAGAGAAGCCACCGCAATGAGAAGCCCACGCACCGCAGCAAAGAGTAGCCCCCGCTTGCCGCAGCTAGAGAAAAGCCTGTGCACAGCAACAAAGACCCAACACAGCCATAAATCAATAAATAAGTAAATAAAATTTAAGAAAAAGAAAGTCTGGTTTCCCTTCAGATGTTGATTCCACCTGGGTACCTTTTAAACTCTGTTTATCACTGGGCTGAATGAAACCTTTCTCTTCTAGTAAAAAGGACCAGGATGGAATGGGAAACTATGTCCACTCCAGATTTAGTTCATCTGGCAAACCAGCTCTCTCATACTCTAGATGAGCCACCTCCAAGGAAGGCAGTGAAAATTCTTAATCTTTAACTCCAGCAAATGAAGGCTCCTAAACCAAAACCAAAACCCTCCTAGTTTCTGCTACT
Organism: Kogia breviceps; assembly: GCF_026419965.1. Lineage (NCBI taxonomy): Eukaryota > Metazoa > Chordata > Mammalia > Artiodactyla > Physeteridae > Kogia > Kogia breviceps. Next base: position 102,021,705 of record NC_081313.1, on the reverse strand, counting down.
ATTACAAAGAGCCAGGACACTGGAAAAGACAGTGTTACAAATTCAAGCACTCAGGTGCCTTCACCCCTCTAACCAGCCTTTCCAACGTCCTCCCAATTCTTAATGACAGGTCTCCAAGGAACAACAGGGGCTTTTCCCAATCCTCCCTCTTAGTCAGCTTGAAGAAGTATTTCTGCAAACTGGGGATGAATATCTTCCAGTCCAGACACCAGAGCCACAGTCTTGGTGCTCAGCCCCACTACTATAAAACAGCCCCTGCCTCGGAATACTAAAACATTTCAAATAGTGGAGATCTCTGATGAGCCTCGAGGTTCCTGTCTCTGAACCTATTCCCTTTCGTTTAGGTCCTTTGTAGATACCCACCCTTTCCTCCTTTGTTCCTCCACCCCATCCATTTATTAGCCTGAGACTTGTTAAAAGTATCATGTCAAAATTTCTTTTGCCCAAAAGGGAGAAATAACTAGAATTTTACAGTAGTCATCAAGTAACCAACCAGGTGAATTACATGACAATTTAACATCTTTTATTTGTTCCATCCCTGATGGTAATAGAGCTGAAGCTGGAAACACTGGTCATTTGTTCCTATTGCACCAGCCACCATCCTCCTTATGGGCAAAATCTCCAACTATTTTTGGCAAAATTCAAAGCAAGATTTTTCAGATCAAGATTCAAACAGATCCTTTAAAACCTCTTACCAGAATTAACCAATATTCTATAAGTAAAGAAGCCCTTCAAGACATAAAGCTCAAAGTATATTACAAGGCTCAAGGCCTTATTATCCCTTGTACTAGTCCCTGTAAAAATCCTATTTTACCAGTGAGAAAACCTAAGAGCCAAAGCTGGAGGTTGGTCCAGGACTTCCAAGCAATAAACAACATTGTTATCCTTCAACACCCTATCATTTCTAACCCTCATACTTTACTAACATCCATTCACCCAGAAGCAAATTCTTTACTGTAATTGATTTATTACATGCATTTTTTAGTGTTCCAGTTGATGAATCTAGCAAACACCCTTTTGCCTTCACTTGGGAAGAAAAACAATTCATCTCCACAGTAATGCCTCAGGGTTTTACAAAGAGTCCTTCGTATTTCTCACAAATCCTGAAGGCTGATATGGGTGATATAAAATCCCCTAGGGGTTCTACTTTGTTGCAGGACGTGGATGATTTGCTTCTTTGCTCTCCATTTCAAATACCATGCTAAGTATGCTATTGTAACTCCTTTTGATGTTGTTGAGGACCTATGATTACTTTGGTCCAACAGGCTGAAATCTATGCTCTTACTTGGGCTTGCACTTTAGCCAAGGGCAAAACTGCCAATATTTATACTGAAAATATACGTGCTTTTGGAGTAGCTCATGATTTTGGAATGTTGCGGAAGCAATGTGGCTTTCTTATTTCCAGCAGAAATAAAATTTTAAATGGCCCTTATGTTCAGGAATTACTGGATACAATACATTTACCTTCAACTTTAGCTATTGCTAAAATTCTGGGGCATTCTAAATTTGACTCTCTGGAAGTTACAGGAATTCACCTTGCTACCATTTCTGCAACGAATGATGCCTTTAAAGGAACCAACAGGCACCATGTCTCTGTCATGGTCCAAAGGGATATTTCCCCAAATGATAACTTAGAAAAACTGGTTAGAGAACACAATAATTGGCCTTAGAAAAGGAAAAATAAGACTGAAAATTCAACAATTGCTGGTTTGATAAAAAGAAAAAGCTCTGATTTAGGCCAAACAACAACTCAGTCCTACCAGAGACTCTTACCACTCCTCACCACTGTACATGCATTAAACCACTGGTCTACTGAAAAAGTGAATGCAGTTATGAATCAATATTGGTTGGGAAAACATTAACAAAAAGTCCCTACCTCACTTGTCCCACATGTTTGAATTACAACACAGGGAAGCCTGTTCGTACAGTTCCAAACAAACTGCCTAATGGACAATTTAGGGCGTGGTACATAGATGTCATACAAATTCCTCCCCAATGGATATAAATATATTTTAGTCATGGTCTGTATATTTCCACATTGGACTGAAGCCTTCCCTTGCAGACAGGTTACTGCCTCTTCTGTGGCTAAAGTCCTTTTGAAAAAATATTATCACTACCTGGGTAACTCCTCTCAAACTTCCCAGTGATTGAGGAACCCATCTTACTGGCTAGGTACAAGTCTGTGCTGTTTGGCTGGTTTTACAACTCTTTCACTTCATTTACCACCCTCAATCTTCTGGTTTAGTAGAACACATTAATGGCATTATTAAGACTCATTTGGTAAAATTTGTAGAGGCCCTCTAAATACTTTGACCAAAAGCATTGCTTCTAAATCTTAGATCCACCCCTTTTGGAACTATAAACTCTCAACCCTTAGTAACAGTCACAGGATACCCAATGCACTTGACTCTTGCCTCTTTTGACCCACAATTGACAAAAGAAGAGATAATCCAATATAGCAAAGGCCTAACTGCTCCTATTAAAAATAACCATGTTTTGGGACTTCCCTGGCACTACAGTGGTTAAGACTCTGTGCTTCCACTGAAGGGGGTAGAGATTTGATCCCTGGTTAGGGAACTAAGATCCTGTATGGTGTATAGTGTGGCCTCCCCCCAATAAAAAGAAACACCAAGCTTTGATAGAGCAATCTTTTCACAGTGCACTCTTGGGAGACTTAAGCATCACACCTTGCAACCTGGAGATTTCCTTTATTGGAAAAGACACCTACAGAGATACTCCTTTCAACCTTATTGGAACGGCACTTATCAGGTACTGCTAACCAACTCTCTTACTACCAAACTCCAGGGAACAGACTCTTGGATTCATGTAACACACCTAAAGTAAGCACCAAACTAGACTGGAACTGCACATCATCTGGTAACCTGAAAATAAAGATTTCCTGGAATCAAAGCAGTCAATAATTGATGACATGGCTTTCTCAAAATATCCAGACCAGGGCTGCTGGAAGGTTATTGCCAAAACTCTGATGATGACATAACACTTCAGATGATCTCCAATGTCTATAACCTTGACAACATGTGGACTTTAGATAAAAGTGTCTGAGAGTTTTCCCTCTTAACCCTCCTTGTTACTTGAATGTGACCTCATTAGGTTTCTAATCTGACCACTTACCCATCCATATGAGACACTGTACCCAGGAAAGGTCCTTCCTGGTACTGAGGGACAAAAAAGCCTCTAACACTGGAAAACCTGACTCTTACTCATGATGCTTTTAGGGAAAGATCTTGATCAAAAGGGGGAAATGTAAAGAAATTAATAAACAGAAACCTAATTCAAATAGAGTTAGGACACCAGCAGGGGAAGCTCTCATGCCCTGCAACAATATAGCAGAGCCCAACAGGAAGAAGAAAGACTCCTCTTCTTTCCTGGCAAGAACTCAGCCAATGAAAATCCATGGACTCTTTGTTTACTGTAGCTACACAACTTCCTTCTCCCCTCTATAAAAGTGCTCTCTTTCCCTTGCTGAGTGGGAATTTCCATGTGGTTCACCATGACAGCAGACCCAGAACTGCAATTCTCTGCTGATCCTAAATAAATCCATCCATGGAGAAATAACTGGTAGTCTATTTGTTCTAGGTCAACACCTAGAGAAAAAATGGCCTCCTGCCTGGCCACCCTAAAAAGAAGGCTAGGCAGCCACAAGACACAAACAGGTTTTGACAATTAGAGAGCCACATGTAAAATTAATTTGGACCCTCGCACCACATACAAAAATTAAATCAAAATGGATCAAAGACCTAAATGTAAGAGGTACTACTATAAAACTTTCAGAAAGATACACAGGTGAAAATCTTCTTCACCTTGAGTTAGACAATGGTTTAGCAAAAGCACAAGGAACAAAAGAAAAAACAGATAAATTGAACATCAAAATTTAAAACTTCTGTGCATCAAAGAACATTATAAATAAAATAAAATACAACCAAGAATGAGAGAAAATATTCAAAAATATATAACTGATAAGGGTCTAGTATCCAGAATATATAAAAAACTCTTACAACTCAACAATAAAAAGAGAAATGACTCAATATAAAATGAGCAAAGGACTCAAACATACATTTCTCCAATATACATACAAATGGTCAATAAACACGTGAAAAGATGCTCAACACCATTAGTCATTAGAGAAATTCAAACCCAAACCACAATGAGATACCTCTTCATACCCACTAGGATGGCTATACTTTAAAAAATTATTCTGAAAAATGAAAAGTAACAAGTGTTGACAAGGATGTGGAGAAACTGGAATCTTCATATGTTGCTGCTGGTGGGAATGAGAAAAGTACGATCGCTGTGGAAAAGTTTGACAGTTCCACAAAATGTTAAACATAAAGTTACCACGTGGCCCCGAAATTCTATCTTAGAAATTTGAGAGCCTAAGTCTACACAAAAACTTGTACATCAATGTTAATAGCATCACTATTCATAATAGACAAAAGGCAGAAATGATCCAAATATCCCTTAATTGATGAATGGATAAACAAAAATCGTACATACATGGATAAACAAAAATGGTATATACATACAAGAGAATATTATTCAGCCAAAAAAAGGAAGGAAGTACTCTTACATGATACAGCTTGGATAAACCTTGAAAACTTCAGGCTAAATGAGAGAAGCCAGTTTCAAAAGGCCATATACTGTGTAATTGTATTTAGATGAAATGTTCAGTATAGGCAAATCAATAGAGACTGAAAGTAGATTAGAGGTTGCCAGAGGCTGGGGTATTGAGGGGGAATGGGAAGTGCCTGCTTAATGGGTACAGGGTTTCTTTTGCGAGTGATGAAAATGTTCTAGAATTAGATAGTGGTATTGGTTTCATGATGTACTTAATGCCACTGAATTGTACATAGTTAAAATAGTGAATTTTTATGGGAACTTGATCTGAATGTTAGATAGAAGTTAGATAGAAAGAATTCTCCATCTGTGCTTACACATAGTGAAAACCCACAAGAGTTTGCTTATTTTGAGGGGTTTTATTTTTTTAAATTAGAGAATAATACCTTTTCAATGATAAAATGCCTACTAGGAAAGAACACTTTTAGATTAGCAGTTGAGAATGTTGCTGATCTGCATTCATATTTTTTGGCTCCTAATCTTTATTTAGCAACACACACAATTTATTCACTGTACCTATACTGTGAAAGCATGAAGGATGGAAAGAGATAAGTAAAATCTAATTTTTCCCACTAGAGGAAGAAATTTCCTAGGTGAATTGATATATAGACATAAGTGCAAATAGAACTTACACATTTGTGTCTAAATCATCATAAAGACTCAGACCTTAGCTGGTTAAAACTTTATTTTGTTCTGAAATAGAATTTAAATTTATATTTTTAACCAATCTGACTTGGGAAAACTTTATCCTTTGTATATAATACCCCATGTAAATATATAAAGATTATAATTTATGTTCTATACGTACCTGAAAGTAAAATGTTGAGTTGCATTAATACTGAATTTTTAGATCTTGAGCTAACTAGATTTCTATATCTATACCAAGAACAATGTAGGCTCATTAATATGAAACATTCATAAAATGTCAACTAAATGCATAATACAACTGATATTACCAAGGACTCCTTAAAAGAGCAACTTGCTTATGAAACACTTCTTATATGAAAAGGTCTTTTAAAAAGTGGATTATTATCATAGCAGCAGGTGGAAGCTTTCTTTCATTTTTAATTACTATATTATTATTCAATAATTTTTATGTCATTAACTATACATTGCCTAAAGAAAAACTGAAGGTCATGGGTAGCAAATATTATAATAAAATTAAATTTGAAATAATTGTGCTTGCTCTCTGACTTTTTTTCAGAACCACCCCTAGTCTCTTAATGGTTCCATTTTCTTCCAGATAAACAGCAACCCACGGGCAGCCTCCTCTCAGGCTCACATATATCTCGTCAACAAAGACGCTATACCCAATCACTTGAATGACTTTCTCACTTCCCTTACACATATCATCTCTACAAAGCCCAACTAGCCCTTTCTCTTTTCCACTTTCCCCTTTCTTTGGAATCCTAGCTCATTCCCCCAGGGATTTCCTTTCCTCCACATCATTCTCTCCAGCAGCTTTTACCTCATCTTCACTGATAGATTCTTCCCCCCAGCAAACAAACACATTCAAGCTGCTCCAATCATAAAAACACAAGCAAAACATCCAGTTATTCCTCTCTCTCCTTTTCTCTCAGCCAAGCTTCCTGAAAGAAGAGCCTGTATCCAAAGTTTCTGTTTCCTCATCTTTCCACTCATTTCATTGGTTCTAAATTTTCATTTGCAAAATACTGGAAAAAAATGTATAACATTAAATTCACTCACAATCTCACCACTTTTAAAGAAAAATTATTTAAGTTAATAAATGAAAGTTTCCCCTCTTCATCTAGGCCTATCTTTGTCAGGGGGCTTCTAGAAAACTTGGCCAAGGTTTCTTGGCCTCTGGCCAAATGGCCACTCTTTCTTCCTCTGGGATAAAAATGAGCCATCTCCTGGATATCAGTGTAACATAAAACATGCTCTTTTGTTCCCCAGGAGTAATTTATATAGCTTTTAACCAGGGGAGGAAACAACCCCAAGCAATCATTTTTAATCATTTTATCTTTCTCTGTGGCACAAGAACTCTTGAATTTTTTCATCTTTGAATATTTCTATTTGAGAAGAGAGGAAATCTACTTCTCATTGTCCTGTGAAAGGTTAAATAGGGCTTGAATATCATTATTGTTGATGTTCTTTGGTGTATTAAAAAGGGAGCAATGACCAGATTACATCATGGAGCTTAACCACAGACACACCTCTCATTTGGTTGTTTTCACTATTTAGGCTTCTTGAATAATTCAAGGAAAGAAGCTACATCAGGAGAGAACTGAGAAACTGGTGAGGACAATATCTAATAACCACTTTATATTAAGTGGAAAATAAAAGGGTCTTTGCTGAAGAGACTGAATCTGTCCCTTGGTGTTCTGGACCTTTCACTCACTGTCTTACAAAAAGAACCTATTAATTAACCTGGGACCTGGTCAGGAGAAGGGTTTTAGCCAAAAATTCCCCTAAATGTCACACCACCTGACTTCTAACAGTTTTAAAATTTTGCCTTACATCTGTATATACTTAGCCATGGATGCTCACAAAACAAAAAAAAGTATTTCAAATGAAGTAAATACTATAGCTTTTACCATTACAGTCCTGGACCTCAAAGCAGACCACATAGAGGCTGGGCCTGGGAGGGTCACACAGTGGTAATGTTACACATTGATTCAGGCACTGGAATATTACAGGACAATATTGTAACTCTTCTTTCAAGACACTTGGCTGAGTGAAAAGGAGAAAAATAGAAGAATAACTGGATGGGGGAGCATGATCAATGGAGAGTGTTTTGTCTGTGTCTTTGGGGTTGGAGGGGCTTGACTGTGTTTACTGAGGGAAGAATCTAACAGGAGACTGGGCAAGTGTTGGCCCAGGTCTGTGGAGGGAGGCCAGTCAGGAGCTAAAACACTGAGTGGAGTCAGAAAACAATGGTCTAGGCTGTGAGTCACATAGCCTTACCCAACCACAAGCGAGCAGGAAGTATAGCACTATCATGTGATTGGACAAGGGGAGGACCAGAAATACTTGCCGAACAGCACTAAGAGTACCATACCAGGGAAGAGCATATTTTAGAGACATCTCAGTAGCCAACTCAGAAGTTTACCTTATTTAAGTCACCACCTTCAAGGACAATTTAGGAAGGTTGTTTCAGAGTAATGCATCCCAAACCTGGTGATACATGAGAATTATTAGAGGAGTTAAGAAAGTTTCTCTTTTCCTCCATCAGAATGCCTAGGAGTAGGGCCCAAGAATCTTCTTTGAAAAAAAAAAAACAAACAAGAAAAAAGTACTATCTATAAGTGACTCTGACTTCCAGCTAGGTGTGGAAATCCCCACTTTAGAGATCACAATGTCTTCCAAATGTATTATTTCATTTGATTATCACATTCTTGTGAAGATGTCAAAGGCTAACAGAATCATCTTTATGGAAACTTTAAGTTAGTTTTCTCAACCAGTTTCTGTAATTAGTCAGCTCAGGCTGCCATAACAAAATACCGTGGATTGGGTGGCTTAAACAAAAGACATTTATTTCTCACAGTTTTAGAAGCTGGGAAGTTCAAGATCAAGGTACCAGCAAATTCAGTTCCTGGTGAGAGCTCTCCTTCTGGCTTGCAAATAGCTGCCTTCTCACTGTGGCCTCAGTGGTCGGGGGGCGGGGGGGGGGGGGGGGAGAGAGAGTTCCAGTTTCTCTTTCTCTTCTTATACGGACACTAATCTCATCATAGCAACCCCCCTCCCCGAGTCATGACTTTATCTAAATCTAAATACCTCCCAAAGGCCCCATTTCCAAATACCATCACATTGGGGGTTAGAGGCTTTGACATACGAATTCTAGGGGGACACAAACATTCAGTCCATAACATTTCATCCCCAGAACTCATGTCACTCTTATAGGTAAAATATATTCATTCCATCCTAACAACCCCACAAGTCTTAACTTGTTCCAGCATCAATTCTAAAGTCCAAAATCCAGAGTCTCATCAAAATATCACCTAAATCAGATAAGAGAGTTGAGGTATGATTCATCCTCATCCTGAGGCAAAATTCCTCTCCAGCTATGAACCTGTGAAACCAGATGAGTTATGTGCTTTCAAAACACAATGGTGGGCTAGGCATAGGATAGACATGCCCATTACAAAAGGCAAACTGGAAGGAAAAAAGGGATGATGGGTCTCAAGCAAGTCCAAAACCTAGTAAGGCAAATATGATTAGATCTTAAAGCTCAGGAATAATCCCCTTTGGTTCAATGCTCTGCCTTAAGGCCACTGGGACAGTAATCTCACCTGTAGCTCTGCCTGATGGGTCGCAATCCTTAGGCTCTGGGCAGCCCCACCCGCAAGGCTCCAGGCAGCCACTGTCTGACCTGTTGAAACTGAGGTGATGGCCCCAACCTTAGAAAATATGCAGGCAGCTCTTATGATCTCTGAATTGCCTTCTGGATCATTCTTTCCTTGTCTTGAAGAATAGCATATGTTCTAAAAAAGAATGAAATAATTCCATTTGCAGCAACATGAATGGACCTAGAGATTATCATACTAAGTGAAGAAAGTCAGAAAGAGAGAGACAAATATCATAGGACTATCACTTATATGTGGAGTCTAAAATAGGACACAAATGAACTTATCTATGAAACAGACTCACAGACATAGAGAACAGACTTGTGATTGCCAAGGGGGTTGGAGGGTGAAGGAGTGATGGATAGGGAATTTGGGATTAGCAGATGCAAACAATTATATATAAAGTGGATAAACAACAAGGTCCCTGTATAGCACAGGGAACTATATTTAGTATCCTGTGATAAACCATAATGGAAAAGAATATGAGAAAGAATGTATATATCTGTATAACTGAATCACTCTGCTGTACAGTAGAAATTAACACAACATTGTAAATCAACTATACTTCCATAAAATAAATTTAAAAGTAAAAAGAATAGCACATGTTCATAGCTGGATAGCTGTATGATCCAGTCCTGTAGGACTTAAGAAATGTGACAGCCTTCTTTCACTTCATCCCAACTCTGTTCCCTTCAGTTCAAAGTGGCAGTGTTTCTCCTGGGGTAGTTGATTTAGTCTGTGGTTCACACCCATATTAATCTCCTTAACAAATGGTTGTTCAGCCACAATCTTAATGTTCTCCTCAGAACAAGCTGTTCCATTTTTTGCAATATGCATAGGCTGAGAATTTTCCAAATCTTTAAATTCTGGTTCCATTTTGCTTAGCAATTCCTTCTTCAATTCATCTCTGTCCTCTCACATTTTACTCTAAGTTGTCAGGAGGAATCAAGCTCCTCCTTCAACACTTTGCTTAGAAATCTGCTCAACTAAATATCCAATTTCATCACTAACAAGTCCTACCTTCCACAAAACACTATAAGACAGTTCAGCCAAGTTCACTGCCACTTTGTAACACGAATCACCGATTTTCCATCGTCCAATAGCCTTTTCCTCATATTGGTCTGAGACCTCACTAGAACAGCCTTTACTATCGATTTTTCTACCAACATTTTTTGCTGGCATAATTTATGTATTCTTACTCTCTAAGGAGATGGAGGCTTTCTCTACGGCTCTCCTCTTTTCTTTCTGAGTCCTCACTAGAATCACCTTTAATAGTCCCATCATGGCAATCTCAGTTTTATCTAGCATGTACCTCAACATTTTTTCAACCTCTACCCCTTGCCCAATTCCAAAGCCACTTTTACAGTTTTAGGTATTTGTTACAAGAGCATTCCATTTTTTGGTATCAAAATCTGTGTTAGTCTGCTTAAGCTGGCAAAACAAAATACCATAGCCTGGGTTTCTTAAACAACAGTTCTGGAGGCTGGGAAGTCCAGGATCAAGGTGCTGGAATGGCAGATTTGGTACCTGTTGAGAGTCCTCTTCCTTGCTTGCAGAGGCCTACCTTCTCACAGTGCCCTCACGTGGCACAGAGAGAGAGAGAAAGAGAACTCAGGTCTCTCTTCCTCTTCTAAGGACACTAACCCCATAGTGGTGGCCCCCTCATGACTTCATCTAATTACCTCGAAAACGCCCGACCTCCTAAAACCATCACACTGGGTGTTACGGTTTCAACATATGAATTTTGAGGGGATACAAACTTTCAGTCCCTAACAGTTCCCTTAGAGATGAAATGGATACCCAGGAAGATTGACAAAGCTAGTTAGGGGTTAATTCCTGAACAGAACAAATTTCTAATTTCCTATTCCAGTCCTCTTTCTCTGAAGCCAATGTGTCCCTGCTGAGGTGGAAGAGAAGAGAGAGAGGGAACATATGACACTTAGTCACTAGAATCACTACCATCTCTCTCAGTAGTCTTTTTTTCTGTTATCTCCAAAATAAATTTAATTTCCCCATTGATTTGTTCCTTGCCACAAATGCATCATTCACAGATATTTGAATTACTACAAACATATGCCTCAGTTTCATGCTAAGTGTACAATCGAGGTTTCCATCACATCATCTTTTCCTTGGTAATTTTCTGCCCTGTACTGCTTAAATAATAGCCAATAACAGCTATTATTCATTGAGCACCTACTATGAGCCAAACTTGGCTACAATTAACATATCACATCTTCCTCACCAAAACTTAGTAAAATCAGTGTTATTAATTTCCTTCTTGAAGTGAGGCAACTGAGGCTTAGAGAGGTTAAGCAGTTTACCCAACGTCATAGAGCCATCAAGTGTCAGAACCATGACTTAAACACAGGTTTATCCAACTACAAAGTCCAAACCTTCAACCACAGCACCCCATGCTCTAACGGTGCCCAGCTTCTCGCTGCTACCTTTCCTTCAGGGTCCCATATCCCCCCAGTAGCTGAGACTCTAGCTGCCCAACACCACTGATAATAGTTGTTCCTTTTGTGAGAGACCTAAAACTCAGAGCTGTTTCTCTTAAGATGTGTACAAACGAGGCTTAGTCTACTTTGCCAAGCAGGCCTTCTTGAGAAATGAGTAGGCACATGTAGATAGTCTTGACCATGAAAGCTTTGTTGATCCAGGTGTCAGATCTTGTTTAATACATTAGGATAGAAATCTTTCTATATACTATTAATAATATAGAATATATAGTTTTCTGTTTTCTTAAGTACCACATAAGGAATGAATATAATATTCCCCTATGATTTAGGGCAGTACTTTCCAAATATTTTTTTACATTAAAATCCATTACTCAAAAAATTTTTTCTCCTAGCACCTCAATGTATCAGTCAGCTTCACAGAAGGAGAGAGAGAACACAGAGTAATAGAGAAAAATGTAAAAAATGAACTATTTACAATGGTGCAGCAGGGTTTGGGGAAACGAAAAAGGCTACTAAAACCCCTGGGGTGTGTCACGGGAGGAAGGCTGCTGCTGGCCAGCTGCCTTTCAGTAGTGTGGCCCCTGGAGTGAGGCACTTCTGCTCAGCTGTTGTCCACAAACATGGGGCTGTCACTGATTTGCTCCGCTTCAGAAGGCTGGAGTCAGGTTGCTGTTGACTTGCTCATTTTCAGAAGCAGGGCCACTGCAGTGATATTGCCACCGATTCACTGTCAGCACTTGTGAATTGATTGGAAGTAATCTTGATTAACAGTGGTTGCCTGTTCGCATTTTGGGACTTTGACTAAAGAATAGTCTTAAACCCTTCCTGAATATGAAAAATAAGTACTTTCAATTCTCAGTCCTCTCTTTCGGTCTTCTACCAGCCAAACCTGTAAAAGAGACCATACAGGATTGTCCAGATGTTAATTTGTCAAGGTACTATTTTCAGCTGTTGTTGCCATTTAAGTAACTTAAGCACCAATTACTGTGGAGGAAAAATAGCTCTAATAGCCAAATTTTTATAATTCATTTAAAATATATACATATTTATACACAATTTATAATATTAAATTCCAAAAAAAGCTGACTATAGAATATTTAGGGCATCCTGACAAAGTCAGTATGGGATTCAGGACAAAGTACAAGAAGGAAGTAAGTGATTTTCTTGCCCATATGATATTTTTAAATGAGACTTTAATTTCCAAGGCACAATTTAAAATGGGTAAATGTCATCTCATGAGATATTGGTATGAGTATATTTGACTTGTTAAAGAGATTTTTTTTAACTGAATGAGGATGCGGGTGAAAAGATCAGATAGAAAACAAGAAAGTGGCTGTTATATACACTATCAGGTTAGAGATGTCCAACTGATTCACTTAAGAAGAGAACTTAAGCAGGAAGTTTGAAAAACACACCCAGCAGTCTTCACATTAATGTACAGACAAGAGCTATAAACAACAAGACTTAGATAAAAACAGGGCATGGTAGATATGACACAGGAGTTACTGATACTGGGTATGGCGAGATTCCTGATAGAAATACACACAAATGAGAAGAGAGGTATAGGGAAGTATCCTGGACTTATAACACTGAAACTTGGACACCCAAGGTAAAATGCACTGTGGAAAATATGTGGGAAAAGAAGAGAGGAAAACATCAGGATACAACTATGAAAATACATTACAGAATGTCAGGACAGAAAATCAGATTTAAGCACACAGCCCATTGCCAGAAACAAGGTGTTTAAAAAAAAAAAAAAAAAGTAGTTAAATACATAAACCTTAATTTAAAAAGCCCAGAATTGGGAAACAAAGTTTAGTCATGATAGAGAGCTCCAATTGTCCAAACAACATCTCTAACTCTTATTTTAACATAACCAGAGCATCTGACAATTCTTTATATGCCAAAAAACTAATCTTTCAGAAAACAGAGACAGCAAAAATTGAAGTTATTACTCTGGACCACCAAAATGACCAGCAAGAAGGAAGTGATTGATAAAGTGGTAGGGTCAGGAATCTTGAGAGAATGTGATCATCTCATCTTAAGATTGGTGATACCTAGTGAAGGGAACTCAAGACTGTGACTCCAGTTCTGCAATTAAAAATGGCTCTCATAAAGGGGGAAAAAAGGAGCAAGCCTACAAAAAATGTCTCTTCTGACAAGTTTGACTCTTAAAAGACTGGAAATAAATAGAGTGTGCATAGCAAATGAATATAAGAAATGGTAAAATCTTTACCCACCCCCTCCCAAATAGCTGATGATTTCTTAAAAGGAAAAAAAAAGTCAATAAGAAAGGGTTTTATAAACTACATGTAGAGCCAAATGTAAGGAAAGGGTTGAGGAATGACAAAAAGAATGTAAGTCTTAGCTTCTTTAAAAATTTTCTTTTACCATCTTTTTAAAAATTAAGAATAATCTTCAGTCTAGAGTGTTAAGTGGAGGATGAGGGGAAAAAGCAAGAAGGAAATGAAGCCCATCACAGGTACAAATATTTTCAAAGAACAACTAAGTCTCCAGACCTGGATAAAAGCCATCCTGAGAGACTTGGCAGGTGGTAAATAGAGCAAGGCAAAAAGACTAGACTGGAAATTAAATTCTTATTTTAAAAAAAGAAAAGGATAGATTATACAGCTACAGGTTGGTAAATAATGTTGATTCCAAGTAAGATTAGACTGAATTAGTTAAAAGGCAATTTGTAATATTAGAAATGGTGATCTTTAGAAGTAAACATGGATTCACTAGGAAAAGACATTGCAAACTAAATCCAGTTCCTTTTTCAGATGGGATAATGAGAATGGGAGGGCAAAGAAATGGACTAAATGGTTCACCTAGATTTCAGAAAAACATAAATAGCTAATGGTAGTCAAGTGGTGGAGAAGGATTAGAGACCACTTAGGTATCGTGTTATGCGTTCAGTGGACTGATATTCACCTTAAGGCAGGATTAGTGACTTGATATAGGGTTTTGCCCTTGCCCTCTGTTGTTATTTTTATCAAAAAAGGTATAGAATTAATGATTTTGAATTTATCAATGCCATTAATTGAGTCAAAATAGTCAATTGTGCTATGCGATAGAATTAGGGTGCAAATATTTTTAAACAGATAGGAATGACAGCTTCAATCTAAGACACAGTTTAATGAATACCAGACCTTATTCCTGTCACAAGGAGCAGAAGCATACATTCCGTGTGAGAAATAAAGGTGCTGCTCAGTTTTCAATTATAGTTTATCATGAAAGAAATGGTAAATGGCTGCCATTTACCATTTGGCAGCTTGCACGGAGAGCTATTATAAATATCATTGCTAAACTTCAGAGACATGCTGGAAAGAAGGCATTACTCCAATCTTAGGTGAGGAAACTGATGCTAAGAAGTCAAATAACTTGCCACAATTCTCACAAGGAAAGTGAAGAAGCTGAGAATCAAATTAAATTTGTTTGGTCCCCAAATTCATGCTCTTTCCAAGACCATGCACTGCTTCAACATCTAAGTTCATATGGGAGCTGGAATTATCTCATTTATTTCTAACTCCCATATGTGCTATGACGCATTTTCTTTAACATTATCATAATTCTTGATATTACTTCAAAATGACCCTTCCATTTATAAAGTGAAGAAAAGTTATCTTTTGATAAGTTGTGTCACTCAATTAGGTTAAAAAAATTAACCTCCAACATCCAAATCTTTCCAATGTGGTCTAGAACAGAGGTTGGCAAACTACAGTCTACAAGTCAAATCCAGCCTGCCTCCTGTTATTATTTGGCCCACAAGCTAAGAATAGTACTTACATTTTTTAAATGGGTTTAAAAAATCAAAAGAATACTTCATGACACATAAAAACTATATGAAATTCAAATTTCAGTGTCCATAAATAAAATTTTATTGGAACACAGCCATACTCATTCATTTACATATTGTCTATGGCTGCTTTCATGCTACAAAGGCAGAGCTGAATAGTTGTGACAGAGACCATATGTGGTGCTCTCACTGCTTTACACTGCTGTTCAACACACTACAAATCTCAGTGATGCAGTTATAATTTGACAGCATTTCAAGTG
Source organism: Kogia breviceps (assembly GCF_026419965.1). Taxonomy (NCBI): domain Eukaryota; kingdom Metazoa; phylum Chordata; class Mammalia; order Artiodactyla; family Physeteridae; genus Kogia; species Kogia breviceps. The sequence continues at coordinate 102,006,248 of NC_081313.1, read as the reverse complement.
CCACACATACTGTCATACAGACATTTTATTATTTTTTATTACTAATGAATATTAATCATGTAAAAAAAAAGTAAAGTGAACTTTGAGTGTTGCGCTTTTAAGGCACAGTTGAATGTGGATTATTTTGTTATACAATTATATGGCAAAGCATCATGTTTATTATGCAATGACACTTCAGCTGTGTTAAAAGAATACAATATACTTTCACATTACCAGACTAAGCACTCATCACAATATCCCCAACTCACAGAAAAGCAACAGTAAGAATTAGAAAACTTTAAAACAGAATATCTCATCACAATAGAATTTATTGAAACACACAAAAAAATGAGAATGAGGGTACAAGCCACTTACTTTCCAAGTGGCTCATTTGTTAGCCAAGCAAAGAATGCTCTTTATTGATGGTGAGTTAAAGTTAATTGTGTTTGACTGCAGCAGCTAAAAAGTGTGTCTAGAGGAAAAAAGCATGTTGAAGACCACTAGCTTTTTAGCAAGGATAGTTGCTTGAAGATATCAATTGCCAAATAAAAGACAAGGCAAAATGATTTGGCTTTTGATGAGTCAATAGATGTTAACAATACTGCCAGCTATTGATTACCAGGGAAGTCAACACTGAGTTTGAAGTGCCTCAAGAAGTACCCTCTGTGAATAGTCTCCATGGAACAACTATAAGAGAGAATATTTTTAAAGAACTTGAGAAAACATCAGTGCTAATTAAAGTAGAATCTGCTAAGATGTGAAGTAACTTAATGGTGGTAAAGACATGTGGAGCAGAAAAAGGTTTATTGGGCAAATTTACAAAGCTTGTGAAAATGTAAAATGTTTAAAGTAAATGTTTATGCTTTATATTATTCATCAGCAGGTATTTTGTGGGAACTATTTAAATATCATGTTAATGAACTAGTAAAGCCAATGGTGAATTTCATTCACTCTTGCAGTCTTAACTATCATTACTCCCATTTTTATTTGAAACAGAAACTGAATATCCTGACTTGCCCAACTACACAGCAGTTTGATAGAAGTAATAAAGTTTTATTGCAATTTTTTGAGCTCAGGACCAAAAGTGAATTTTTTCTGAATGAGTATCACCCTCACCTATTATTAACAAACACTGAATGGATTTGAAAATTAGCTTTTGCTGCAGATTTGATGTTTCTTAATAACTTCAACTTAAAAATTACAAGGCAAAACAGCACTTATATGTGAAATTTATACTGCAACAAAGTCATTTTGATGACAACTAATGCTGTTTAAATCACAAGTTATGTCAAGCTGCTTTATACACTTCCCATGCTGTCTAGTTAACACGAGCAGCAAGATATCCACTCCCACACAGATTTGCAGTGGATGTGTTTTTCCAAACTCAACTGCAGTTCCAGCTACATTTTTGGATCTCAATCCAAGTGCAGAGGAAATTTCCATATTTCAAAATCCATTTAACTGTATAAACAAGGAGCATCCATCTAAACTTTAAAAGGAAGTAATTAATCTGTGGTGCAATGATATATCAAGAGCAGAATCTAATGGAATTCTATAAACACCTTCCAAATGGTGAATATGCTCAATTAACATCCACACACTTGTGGACTGAAAACAGTATCTGGTAGTATCTATCTGTATGAAGATACTTTTAGAGATGAAATACGTAAAATCACAGATCAGCAAAACAGATGAACATTTGCAATCGATTTCAAACCCCAATTAAGTGAAATATTATCCTCTCAAAATAACTTAATTTTTACCATGAGACCTGTATCACAAAAAATTTGTACTCAAGTGTTCATATATATTTTAAATTTCATCAATAAAAAAGTAGTGGAAATTTGTTTTCTTTCTCATTACACAGTATATAAAAGCCTCAATTTTGCCTTTTGGCCCATAAATCCTTAACTTTACAAAAAAGTTTGCCAACCCCTAGTCTAGAGCAGTGCAGGAGTGTTCTTCAATTTGAGTAAAATCACAGTATGGTAAACATTGCTGTGAACAACTCTTCTTTCTAAAACCATTTTCATATCCCAGCCGTATTACCTGATAATACTTCTATATGTAGTTTTCTTTGGTTACGATCCATGTATTCTTATGAAGTAAATTTCCTAAGAAAATAATATGTGGGTCTGTATTAGAGATGGTCAGAGAAGAAACTAGTTATCCCAAACATCAGCAAAGCTTTATAATTCCATTTATTTCTCTTCTAGCAGAAAGGTTAGCTTTTAACTCTACTAATCCAATTCTATCACAAAAACCTTTAAAACTAAACAAAGGCACATCAAATATGGTACTTATGACCTCTGTTTTTACCTGAGTCCAAAACATTTTTCAAATGCATTCATTCACTGTATTAGTGATTTCCAATAATATATTCATATTAAAAGCCTCAGTAATAATGTTTTCTAATTTAAAACAATTAAGTTTGCCTTTATACTCTATTTTGTTTTTCTCACCATGACTGCAGATATCTAGATTGCCTGCACAGAATCCATTCACTCTCCTGATAACAATATCCTCATTTCCTTTTGGGGAACACCCTCTTCTACCTTATTTCTCAATTCAGTGTGTCCTCTGAAGATGGGAGAACAACATTCCCTGGGTCACAGTAGTTGGCTCGAGAGTGGGCATGTGAACCAATGAAGGAATAAATGTCAGTCTTAGGATTTTGTTGGAACTGTTGAGAGAAACTGTCCTTTGTTTTGGCTGAGATTATGGCAGAAGTCTGAAGCTGCTGGGTGGTCACTTTACCATCACACATGAAGAATCTCCCTGACAATGAAAACAGCAGGGTAGGAAGCAAAACTGAGAGATACAGAGAAAAACAGACTCCTGAACTTTGCACCAGGATCAAGCATGCCTGAAGCTACTCCTATCACTGGACTTTTCAGTTAAATGTAATAATGTGCATGCCTATTGCTGAAGCCGTGTTAAGTTTCTGTCACTTGCAAAAGCAAAGGGTGCTAATGCAACTATACAGTCATTCAGACTGAACCCTAATCTTAGGTCAGATATTTCTAGACAGGGCCTTTTAACCCATGCTTAACCTGTTATGTTTCATCTCTATATCTTATTCTTTCTGAATGGTGGTGCTTAATGGACACACATGGGCTTAGTGTGTGCTGTTTTGACTTATCTTACCTTTGGCATTTTTCAGTAAGCAGAGTATCATTTTGTAAAACCCCTTAAAGCACCTAGCACAATGATGAACTGTGAGATACTGTAACAGATATATGCTCTTCATCTGGAATGACATTAAAGTCATTCACTTAAAATTGGATTTGATAATATTTCATTTCTGTGAACATCATGACTTCATTTTTGAAAAGGAATGAAATGATTCAGCTTGTTTCCCTCGGTTTAGTAGTGGCATTAGTTCTAATTAATTGCTCTATTAAGGAGCTCAGAGAAGTATAAAAAATTTTTTTTTAACTTTCATTAAAGAAAGCTTAGATACTTCCAGGTATGTACTCTTTACAACAGGGTTTCAACAAAGCAAAACAAAATCAAAATCACAAACAAATATTCCTTTAGCTCTGCTTTTCACATTTAGTAAATTAAATAAACTAAATTTTTTAAATTCCTGCCTTCAATTAGTAAGTGGCATTATCTTACCCATATTAGAGGAAAGGGGAAAGAGCAAGTTTAAAAAAACTACCTTTATTTTTTATTTCTTTTTCAGTTACATACTTTTAAACAGGGATGTGTTTCATTATTCAGACATTCAGGCAATGTTGACTTCATTAGTGTTGACAGAAAAGAAGCATAAAAATGCAAAACATTGTTGGCTTAACCTGAACATACCTGCATTACCTATTATTGACCAGTTTGTGTTGCCAAAAGACTTATTCCTTGGCATTAAAATGGAGCACTTAAAAATATTGCTAAAAAGCAAATGTCTACACACTGGTCTTTGCAGCAAATAAGGGTATTTATAGTTTTAAAATATTTTAAGTCCATAATTGGATTAATATACACACCTTCTTATGTATAAGGAGTTCAGATCATATAAACACTGTACAGTCCAAAAACCCTACTGAGAATAAAACTAAACAGGCTTATGATAAGAAATACAGGTATCGCATGTATTTACAAATATCATAGACACACAAATTTGGTCAAATACTGTAAAGAAAGAAGTGGTTTCACATTATAATGGCCAAAACATCCATCTACCTTGCTCAAAGCAAACAAAAATAAAAACTCAGTATGTAACTCCTGTAGTTTAAGACATCATGACAGTATACAAATAGATAAAATGGAAACTGTTGACCAAATTATACAACAAGTGTTTTCTAGGCTGAGTGTAGGTCCTCAAAATCAAGAACTTATAAAGATCATTCATAGATTCAGAGCAACAATGATAATGTCTTGATTTGCGGTATTTATATGGGTGCCTAATTCATGAAAAACAATGCACTGAACTTTTGGCTAATAAGAAAAATAAATTACAAAGTACAGTTAAATTCCTGTAAATGCAATAATGTCAAAAATGTAGATTTATTTACTTTAATTACATATTTTAAATGTTACCTTGAGACAATAAAAATAAATAAGCATGCCCGGAAGCACACAAAGACAAAAAGAAGGGGCTGAGTGGAAGGAGTAAGCAACAAGTTCATAAATGAAAGGTGAATGTGAGATCTGAACAACATAATTATCTTTCTAGCCAGTCTTTTTGTCTTAACTCTCCTTGCAAATTCTGGCTAGTAGAATGTGACAAAAGTATACCTGTGTCTTCATGGCTTAAAACAAAGCATACTTGAAAAGTGGAATGGGTTTCCTTTTTTTACAGAACCATTACTTTGTTCCTATGCAGGCACTTCAAAAGACTATGGGGACAAAGCACCTGACCCATCCTCTCCAAAATAGTTTTCAATCATCAAAATTATGCTAAAAAGTAGGAAAATTCCAGAGAACCAGCAAAGTTGAATACAAGAGACTAATGTGCGCAGAGGGCAATAGAGTGACCCCGTTTTTATTGCTGAGGGTCTTTTTTTAAAATCAAAGGGCAAATAATTAATAAACAGACACCATTGTGTGGCACATCCAAAGTTTTCTGCTTAAGGAGAATGTAATCGTTCAGCAGCAGGTTTCAGTGGGATCTCCTTAGACTTCAGCCTCATATGATGCGGTGAGATTCACATTTATTCCTTCTCTTTAGTGTATTTTTCAAAAAACTCCAACATATCTCATTTCTCAAAGTATTCATTTCTTGCTGTCTAACATACATTATCTGGAAGCATAAAGTTACATTATACAAATATTTTGCATTTTTAAAAAATAAGCGTTTGCCACTTGGACAACACTGTACTTCACACAGTGGTGCAACAAAAGCAGAGCTCATATTTACCACACTAGTTGTGATTAATTTTACCACTACCATCTGCCAAACCCATAGAGTTTTTTCCTCAGTACCTCTGGGCAGTAACTGTACCATGATTTCACAGAGAGAATGTTAATATGACTCATGAATAGCAGTACCATCAGTAACAGTGAAATCAATGCAGATGTCACACAGATAATGATCTTCTTAAGGGATAACTTCTTTTAAATATTTGGGCAACTGTTTTCTCTGTTGCATTATCCACTGGGGAGAAAATTCCTCTTTGATTATTCTCTTACAGAAGTTATAAAGACCAGATTAGGTATATAACTGGTTGACATTTAAGATACTGTACTGCTTTCTACAACAGGAGGAGAGCTTCTGAAAAATGTTCTACAGAACTGTAATTCATCAATACCACCTCATTGGTCCATTCCATTCAATGATGGGCAAAGCACTCATGTTTTGACAAAACTTTAAAGCTTCCATAAAAGTTAAATTAGAAAAAAATACGAATGTAAGACAACCACAAAATGAAGTATGAAAGTATGACATTTTTGTTTCTAACAGTGAGTCCTTGAAAATATATGTGGTCACTACAGAGATGATTTTAATCACAAGACAGCAGATGAACACGTAAGTAACTCCCCATGATCTGTCTGTGTCCAGAGTCATTTGTGACGCTGTATGGTTTTCCTTTTCCTTCGTTTGAAAAAACAGCAGCACCTGCAGATGGAGGGAAATACTCCTTTTATTATAAAAATAGTAAAATGTTGCAAAGTAAGGCTGAATCTATCATATTAACTTAAATGTCATAGAAATCCACGGGCTAGTGCAACATAAACAGTGAACATACCAATGAAGCATATATATTAGTGAAACGATGGCAGAGTTGTTACTATCATTTCATCAGTGTGCCTTTTTAGAATGGCAAGACATTCTATGCAACATTAAAAGGAGCCACTAAACTGAAAAGGCTCTGCACGAAGACTAACTAAAAAGCCATAAAGTTCTGAACCCCAAATGACCCATCACATTCTATTTTAGGTACTAATTTCTGGCAATGGCATGCTGTTATATAAAGTTCATCTTATGTATTCTTTCCCTTTTTTCCTGGTATTCATATATGATTGTTGAAGCCACTGTTAGAAAAGCAATAATGAGCCTAATTTGGGGATTTTATTTTCACTAAGAATTAGTTTAGATTCCAAAACTAAAAAGATAAATCCCCAAAACACTCTTCAACAAACATTTTCCATCATATTTACGAAGTGGAAGAGAGAAAATACATTAAATAGAATAAGAATGCTAAGACTGGCACTTTTAATTCTTTAGAGGTTAAAGGTCAAGCTTATCATAAGCTATTTTAATTAAGGTAAACATATGCTTAACATTTAAAATAGCATAATCAAGGTGATTCAGTTTTGCAATTGAAAACTGATTCAGTTTTTGTAGTCTATTTAAGAAATATCTAGTTTTTACTCCTAGGCGGAAAAAACGTAGACATGATCCCTGAGAGAACTAGTTTTCTCACAGTAAATTCTCCTAGTCATGAGAAGATGCAACACATGTAGAGCAATGCTGAGGTTGGTATGAACTGAAAGTTAAATGAAAATCACTGATCAGCAACTAACAAAACAAATACACACACATGTATATATATTCTAAAAGTCTAGCATTCCTTCAAACAAAGGTCTGGCCATTTTCCCCTTCCATACCTAAAAGAAAGTCAATCTATCAGAATATCAAGATGATAGATACCACATATAAAGAGGCTCCTTTTTTTTTTCCCCACTGAAGTCCTTACAAAGATGTTCCTTTAATTCTTACCAGCCCACCTTCATAAAACAATATTAACTCAACATTTTCAAGCTAAACGTAAAATAAAAGAGACCATGTAGCTTCAGGTGTCCTATCCAGCAAAAGATCATGGAAGATGAAATAAAGGCTAGATATCGTTATTTCTGTGAAATAAATGTAAACAAAAATCCACACTGTCCAGTTAAATTACATACTCTCTCCACTCACATTATCTTTAGTCAAAAATAATTTCAGACCATTTATTGTGATTTATGCCATAATTATGAAATCACTATGGGGCATTCAAAACCAAATTACACAATTGCATTTTTAAATTGCACTCTAGTACATAATGACTAGACCATGGAATCTGAATAATTGAAAATTGTATATATCAGCTGATAAAGATTCAAATAGAAATATGTGTTGTTATCAATCTTGATGGGTTTTACTCTTATTCAGGTAACTACCAGAAAGAATGGAAATAAATTACCCAATCAGGGCCTTAAAAAGAGACACCACTGTAAAAGAAGACTCTAGGCACAATACATTTTTCCTAGACTTAGAGAAGTCAGTCAAATTTTTCTGTTAGGTACCTAATACTTTCTCAAATCTGTTATATATTTTTTCTAAAATAAAAAAGCAAAACAAAAAACTACTAGGAGATAAAAATCATTATTCTAAAAAGAACCTTTCAATTAAAAACTCAGAAAAGAGTTAGAAAATGTCCATATTGTAAAAAACAAAATATTAAAAAATTGGTATTTAAAAGAAAGACCAAATAATTGGAATATTAAATTTAAGAATATAGTCATATATCAATGGAACTTTATTGTTTAATATAAAGTTTTTTTTTTTTTTTTTTTTTTTTTTTTTTTTTTTTTTTCCGGTATGCGGGCCTCTCACTGTTGTGGCTGCTCCCGTTGCGGAGCACAGGCTCCGGACGCACAGTCTCAGCGGCCATGGCTCACGGGCCCAGCCACTTCACAGCACGTGGGATCTTCCGGACCGGGGCACGAACCCATGTCCCCTGCATTGGCAGGGGGACTCTCAGCCACTGCGCCACCAGGGAAGCCCTAATATAAAGTTTTATTAACAATGTTCACTGTTCCTAAATAATGTCATTTGTCTTTTCAAATTCCAAAGTATATTCTTTTAAAAAGTTTTCTCCAAAAAACCTGTTGTAAGGTATACACAAGCCTTTTGGAATGGGGAACTGAATATAATAGATGTTTTGATGAGCAAGTTCAAGTCTCAGCTCTACCACACTTGAATTAGCACTTCACCTTGTCTGATTTATTTTTTATCATTAATCTGCTTTCAGTTCTGAGAGTTGCATGCTTCCTATTTCCTAGGTAATCTTTCCTTCCATTGTGTAAGTATTGTTGAACACAGAAAACTACTTCAAGCATTTATTTAAGATTAAATAAGATCTTCAAATGCATTATAATTGTAGAGACCTTTTAAAATCAAAAGCAATCTTAAAAAGACATCTATTTTTTAGCAATAAATCCCACTGAATAGAGTACACCCTTGAAATAGATTTGCCATTTGCCTTAGAGCTGGCATGCTATTAAACTGACTACCACCAGAGGACAGCATTACTTTATGCGATATGAATGCATCCAAGAACAGAGATGCTCTCAAAATATGATATACTTAGAGCAGTTAAGAAGGAAACTGATATTAACCTTGTGGCTGACTTCTTAAAAGTCATTATCAAAACATTTGATTTATAGTCTTAGTGATTAATGAATTAGGTCTCATCTCAATTGCCCTGAGCACTTAGTCTAAAACACTGTTTCTCGCATATGGCCACTCTGACACACGACCGTGTTATTTTCCTCTCAGTACATAGTACTAATCTGAATTTATTTTATTTATTTACTTTTTATCTACCTCCACATAGAATTTAAGTTTCCTAAGGTCTTGCTCACAGATACATCCCACAAATGGGCACAAAATTGGTACTCATTTAATACCTATTGAATTAATGAATGATTTGACTCATAAATGCAACTAACTTCTAGAGTAAGAACCTGGTCAAAATTCTAAAGCATGTTCTAAAGCTAAAGTTCTTACCCTTGGGCCACAGACCCTAGTGAAACCTTACAAAAATACAGATTTTAGTGCCCGTGGAAGCTTTTCTGGAGAGAGGTGATTTGCACCAAATTATTAAAGGACTGTGAATTGCAAGAAGCACTGCTTTCTAGATCCAACTGCCAGGTCCTCCTGCTTTTCCATTTCAATGAGGCCTCGTCCTGGATGCAATGAGCTGAACACTGGAGATACTGAGTGGACACCATGTCATCAGTTCACATGAGGGCAGGCAAATGCATAAAAAGAAACCATGTAATTTTAACTTGGTACAGTTGGGGGGCAGGTGGTATCAGAAATAATAACTTCAAATAACAGCACAGATTCCAGGAATCAGCACATAGAGAAGTTTTCGGAGATGACGTGAGCAAGTTATTTTATCAATAAATTCAATTATCTGGTCTTAGAAAATAACTTACACCTTTACAATTTTCAAGGATATTTTCTCTCCTTGCTGCTCAGTGGCTACATTTTCTTATCCACTAGTTCATACCTCATGTGGGGTCTCCTCAGATCTAGGCTATTGACAACTACCTTGGGGAAAGAATAAGCTGACCAGACATTTAAATCATGTTCTTGTCAATGATTCTTTTTTTCAAAAATTGGCTCTTTCTTGATTATTCCTTTTGTGGTTCCAGTGAGCCAATATGCTATCACAAGTCAGGTTCATGCTTATGACCTGATCATTTGGTGGCTAGCCTAGAAGCTTTGAAGCCACATCTCCAGTCTTAAATCATTTGGGAATAAATGTTAAGTTCTGCTTCTGATGAACATTAAGGCTGTTGCTTGAAATACTGTTTAGGGAGGAAACACAAAATCATAATGGGTCAATGTCCTAAACTCTGTAGAAAACATAGATGATAATAGCCAAGGTTTTCCTATTGACATCACACCACCATTTCCCATTACTGATTGCCCTTTTCTTCTTGGAGAATATGGCTTGTCTTCCTGGATTTATGTCATATACTTTCTTCTCAAAAGTCTACCCAGAAACTGAAGCATGTTCCTCTGTCTGGATCTGAAGTTTGTTTTTAAATTTAAAATAAAGTTTTTTCTTGATTTTACATTTTTTTAAACATTTTTACTGCAGTATAATTGCTTTCCAATGGTGTTAGTTTCTGCTTTATAACAAAGTGAATCAACTATACATATACATATATCCCCATATCTCCCCCCTCTTGCATCTCCCTCCCACCCTCCCTATCTCACCCCTCTAGGTGGTCACAAAGCACTGAGCTGATCTCCCTGCTTCTCACTAGCTATCTATTTTACATTTGGTAGTATATATAAGTCCATGCCACTCTCTCTTTGTCCCAGCTTACCCTTCCCCCTCCCCGTGTCCTCAAGTTCATTCTCCCATTCTCTACGTCTGCATCTTCATTCCTGCCCTGCCCCTAGGTTCTTCAGAACCATTTTTTTTTAGGATTCCATATATATGTTAGCATACGGTATCTGTTTTTCTTTTTCTGACTTACTTCACTCTGTATGACAGTCTCTAGGTCTATCCACCTCACTACAAATAATTCAATTTTGTTTCTTTTTATGGCTGAATAATAGTCCATTGTATATATGTGCCACATCTTTTTTATCCATTCATCTGTCAATGGACAGTTAGGTTGCTTCCATGTCCTGGCTATTGTAAATAGAGCTGCAATAAACATTGTGGTACATGACTCTATTTGAATCATGGTTTTCTCAGGGTATATACCCAGTAGTGGGATTGCTGCGTTGTATGGCAGTTCTATTTTTAGTTTTTTAAGGAACCTCCATACTGTTCTGCATAGTGGCTGTATCAATTTACATTCCCACCAACAGTGCACACCCTTTTCTCCACACCCTTTCCAGCATTTATTGTTTGTAGATTTTTTTGATGATGGCAATTCTGACTGGTGTGAGGCGATACCTCATTGTAGTTTTGATTTGCATTTCTCTAATGATTAGTGATGTTGAGCATCGTTTCATGTGTTTGTTGGCAACTGGCATATCTTCTTTGGAGAAATGTCTATTTAGATTTTCTGCCCATTTTTGGATTGGGTTGTTTGTTTTTTTGATGTTGAGCTCTGTGAGCTGCTTGTAAATTTTGGAGATTAATCCTCTGTCAGTTGCTTCATTTGGAAATACTTTCTCCCATTCTGAGGGTTGTCTTTTCGTCTTGTTTATGGTTTCCTTTGCTGTGCAAAAGCTTTTAAGTTTCATTAGATCCCATTTTTTAACTTTTGTTTTTATTTCCATTTCTCTAGGAGGTGAGTCAAAAAGGATCTTGCTGTGATTTATGTCATAGGGTGTTCTGCCTATGTTTTCCTCTAAGAGTTTGATAGTGTCTGGCCTTACATTTAGGTCTTTAATCCATTTTGAGTTTATTTTTGTGTATGGTGTTAGGGAGTGTTCTAATTTCATTCTTTTACATGTAGCTGTCCAGTTTTCCCAGCACCACTTATTGAAGAGGCTGTCTTTTCTCCATTGTACATCCTTGCCTACTTTATCAAAAATAAGGTGACCATATGTTGTGTGGGTTTATTGGATCTGAAGTTCTTATCTGTCCCTACAATGACTTATTGGCTCATCCTCTGGATGAGGGACTGTTGGTACCTGCCAGACCCCACCCACTTAGGACTCCAGAACCTAGCCTCTCCTCGTCTGGTTGATGAGTATACAGGAAATATCTTTCATGACATCTAAACTTTAGTTCATTGACAAAGGATTTTTCCCCTTAAAACTTATACTTGAAATGTAATTTCATTTCTCTAGGTCTCTCGATTATAAAAATGAGAAACTGTTTGGTTAGGCAAGTAAGTTTAGATCAGAGAGCAAGACCATGTAACTACTCTAACTAAGAACCTGCAGACCCATCCTCACCTTCAATTTCTTCCTCTCCATCCACGTGCAATTAGTTCCTCAAGTCTGAAATGACTTTTAAAATCTCCCCACCCTCTCATGCTGGCTTAGTTCATAACTTCTTGCCTCCACTACTGCTAAGAGCCTTTTAACCGACTTCTAGCATAAGACTCTCCTCTCTCCAATCTGCCATCCAAACTTCCCCCATCATAATATGGCCATGCCCTTTTCCTCTTAAATCTTAGCAATGGTTCTCCACTGTCTGAGGCATTAAGTCCACACAGCTTTTAAAATTTGGTTCCAACCTATTTCTACTCTCCTCTTAGTCCCATCCTCCATCAGCCTTCCTTACCAGGCAGGCTGTACTTTAGGAGGAAGGAAGGAAAGGAGGGAGGAAGGGAAGGAGGGAATTGAGATTTTCTGCAATCTGAGGAACCCCAGGAAGCAACATAAGTCTCAAACTGCTGCTGAATTAATTTTCTTAAGATTCAATCTGATTATAACATTTCTTGGCTTAAAACCCACAGCATGCTTTCTTGTGCTAAGAAAGATAATGTCCAATTTATTTATATTTTACCTTGCTACTAAAGGCCCCTGGAGATTGGGCACTTAGCCTATCTCAGTTCCCATTAATATATTCACACTCTCTATGTGCACGGGTTACTACTCAAATGAACCCATTCTTTCCTTGCTCCACATTGTTGCTCAACCTCTTCTTCTCTCTGACCCCCATTCCCTTGCCAAATCATACTCATCTTTGAGAACTAGTGCAAATGTATCCTTACCCACAAAGACTTCCTGATCTTCAGCTAGACATGCATACTCCAGTCTGTGAACTCCATACTGCTAATCCTATAATACCTTACTTTAGACCAGTGATTCTCAATCCTGGTTGCTCCTTAGAATCAGCTTAAAGGCATTTAAAAAATACTGGTAACCAGACCCTACCACTCAGAAAGTACAGCTTAAGTACTGGCATATTTTTACAACTACCCAGATGATTGTGATATGAAGCCAGGGTAAGAACCACTATGTAAAAGTCACTGGTGTACTTACTATCTTCTCTAATGGAACAAAAGGGCCTTGACTTATCTTCATAATCATCATATTACCAAACACACAATAACTGTTCAGTAAATGACGGGAAGGGGGAAAAAAAGAGAAACAGAGAAACAAAGGAAAAAAGATGACTTCACAATACTTAAAAACTCAATAACTAAACTTAAAGAAAGCCTTGTTCTCCTAAATTCCTGGAAGAAATGATGAGGGTGCTATCATTTGTTATCACCTGCCTTCAAAAAAAAAATTCTCTGCTACAGTAAAAAAAAAGGTAAGGCATAATCTCATTACTAATGAAGGAGCCACTTTATCTTTGGGGAAAAGACTATTTTCCATCACTTGGAAATCATACATTTACCCCATGAGGTACTATTCTAGGAAACATGAGACTCTAAAATATCCGTTGTAGAATACATTTTAGTAATGAGATGAGGTGAGATGGATCTCTGCCAATCAGAGGTAAGAAGAAAAGAAGGAAGTAGGAAACAAATTCTGAAAAAGAATTCTAAGCAGGTCTCTAGCTACCCATAAAATGGTGGAAGAGAGAAGAGAAGCATTAGACGCAATTTAGAAAAAGAAATCATGCTCACATTTCTTTAATACAGACTAAGAGGATATAAGGAATGCAATAATAAGCCTGTAGGAATGTCACAATAACCCTGATTAAATACAAGACAAAATTTTGTGTGTTTTAAAAGAGTTTTTAACTACTGAAGAGTTAGGGAAGTTCTGAGGATTTCTGTAACTCCTCTGGAAAAGCTTCACTGAAATCATAGATTGCTATCCATTTTTCTAAATAACTGCTTTATTCAGATATAATTCACACATCATTAAATTTACCTTTTTAAAGTGTACAATTTAGTGGTTTTTAATATATTCAAAGAGTTTTGCAGCCCTCACTGCTACTTAACTTCAAAACATTTTCTTCACTCCATAAAGAAACCATATAACCTATCAGCAGTCACTCCCATCTTCCTCAAAGCTGCCCTAGGCAATCACTGTCTATTTTCTGTCTCTCTGTATTTGCTTATTCTGGATATTTCATGTAAATGGATCATATAATACATGGCCTTTTACGTCTGGCTTGTGTCACTTAGCATCATGTTTTCAATTTCATTTTTTATATTGTTAATTGATAGTCCATTGTATGGATACACTACATTATGTAGTCAATTACTTAGTAATAATTTGTTGAGGTCTTAGGGATCTTAAGATAAAAAAGACCTTGTTTTTAAGAAATCCAAGAAGTTTCAAGAAGTGAGAGATAGATAAAGAGAATAACATATCAATGGCAGACTTAAGGAACTGATGGAACACAGACTTCAGAATGGAAAATGAGGCTGGGAAAGACAGGCAGGAGCCAGACCATGAAAGGCATGAAGGGCCTGGTGCCTTGCCAAGTGATCTTGACTTGACGCTCTATGCAAAAGAGAACCTCACTTCAGGAAGAGCCTTCCCACCATTTTCCTTTTTCTCATCTTCCAACACCTACAGATAAAAACCCAAACCATAAATATACACACTCATGCCCATCTCAGCTAAATAAATTACTACTCATTCTTCAAAGCCCCCTCCAAAAAGTATTCTCTGATCATCCTGTCAGTAAACACTCATTTTCTTTACAAGCTCTAACGGATTTTTCATACCTTTTTCATAGTATTTATCATACATTGATAAAAGCTAATGCAACTGCAATTACCCCCACTGGAGTATGATCTACTTAAGGGCAAGGATAGTATCAGATATTTCTGAAATCCAAGCAGTGTAGCTGTTGAATGAGTACATGGAAAAATGTAATAGATGTGGTGGAAAGCAGGTCTCTCGGAGGATGCGAACACAGAAGAGCCAGTTTCAGTGAAGAGTGTTGTGGAGGTAAAAATACAGAACACTGACGGAAGAGGCACAAGCCTGGGAAAAGCACAGATGAGAGGTCACTGGAAGCTGGAAGCGGAGAAACAGATAGAGGTGATAATGGCAACTGAGCACCTGCCATGTGCCAGACAAAATACCTGTGCTTTATTACATTTAATTTTCTCAACAACCTATGAAGCAGATATTATTAGCCTCATTTTACAGGAAAAGAAACAAGCTTGAAGAAGGAAACAAACAGTGGCAGAAGTAGAATTCTACAACCTATGTTTAATTGCAAAGGCCATGTGCATTCTTATCTGCCACATGCCACCCACCTTTATAACTGTGCTTAGGATTGCACAAGCACATAGATACTGTTGCTTTTATTTCTGACGTAAAAATACAAAAGTACATAGCTGACTAATTATATCCTGAAATCCACCAAACTAAGTCATACTGACTATGAATAAATTCCACAGTCAAACTGGTTAAAATGGACAGTTGATCATTACTCTTTAAAAAGAAATATCCACAAAAGTCTCCTCATCTTGCAGCCAGCAAATGAGCATTTATGTAAGGTTCCCTTTGGATATGAGTAGATGAGTAAATGTTCCAAAATTTAGTAATTTAAACAACTGTCTTTATTCACTCCAAGGCTGACTCAAAATTTGTCTTGAAATTGAGCGAAGCATTTTAAACACAGCATTATAACTAAAGGCAAGGGCAAGAAAATAGTTTAAATTCAACATTATTGCAACAGATAAGAATATTTTTTTCATAATATCTGTAATTAGCAGGAACTATTTAGATGAGTATTTTTCATAACACTCTCTCACTGTAGTTTATCATGAAATTTATCAATGTATACCATGTGTATTCAATGGCAATATAATTAGTAAGTGAAATACTGGTTTAGTGAAACTATTGCTATGGGTATTTAACAACTACAAACAGGAAAAAAAGAAAGCTTAACTCAAAAACTTGCCTTTCTATTTAAAATAGCAAATAAAGCCTTGTGTTACAAAACAAATACATAAGCGCAAGCAAGGTTGGTGTATCATCTACTCAGTAAAAAAGTGCCCCAAATCTATGTCACTTGAAGCAAAAAAGTTGCAGCAGGCAAAAGAGCTCCTCAATTATTTCTTGCTTTTCAGAGCTAATGTAAATGACATCAAATACTTTTGGACAACTTTTACCAATTATAATTTCTATGTCGAAAAGTTTGTTTTTAAAAAACACAAAATGGTGCTAAATCTTTGAAATTACAGTCAACGGAGCTATTTCTGCCTGCCTACACTTGAGAACTCACCACATGTTCAACACTTTCTGGCAGCTAAACACAAAAAAAAATACAAGGAAAAAGAGAGAGAGAGAAAGAGAGATCATCAGAAACTGCCCACATTGAAATTATCACATTGTTTTTCAAGCTTAATTTTTTTCCAAGCAGAATTATTATAATGTACTTTAACAAAAAAAGTAACTTAAAACTAATACTAATACATGCAGCATACTACAAAATTAATATTTATTCTTATGTTTACAGAAAAAATAAGCATTTATAGTGCAGCAATAACTTTCATGCATCAACATTCCTAAAAATAAAAAGCTAAAAATATGCTGTTAACTCTAAATAAGAATTTGAGCATAGTTCTTAAATAACTATTTTTGTATTATTAAAACATCTACTGAAATAGCGCTATTTTAAACTTAGTGATTAAAATAATTAAACATACCACTTGTTTTGCATGCATCTATTCCTTGAAAAAAATTTCCTTAAATAACTGTAATGACTATAAATCTCAAACATGCACAGTTTAAGAAAAAAAAGTTACTAAATGAGGCAAAACCAATACATACTTGGTTTCATCCATCACTTCTACTTCTGTAGGGGCTGTGATAGGTGCATTTGAACGTCCTGCAGTAGGGTCATCTGTGTTTAATTCTCCATTTGTAGAACTTACAACCTGCAAAAAAGAAAAAACACACACACAGACACACACACACACAAAAGTAATAGGTTATACAATGATAAACATAGAGTATTTAAATTAGAAAGTTAATATGAGGAACACAAAACAATTAGTATACAGTTGTTCATAACTGAATATACTAATAGGTCTACATTTTGTTAAGGTAATGTCACTCATTTGCTTTGAAACTTACTTCCTTTTCATCTTGAAATCTGTCCTCTGGTTTTTAAGGCTAATGCAATCAGTTCCCTCTTGTGTGCCAATATCTTTTGGTACCTTGCTACATCATGAATTACTTCCTTTGGAAACTTCAATATTGTTCCTTCCAATGGATCCTTCATTTCAATCTGTAATCATGCTCAGGTCTCACTCTCATGTTGCCCATTCATTCACCCAGTTGTTCAAGCTCCAAATTCAGAAGTTACTGTGATTCCACTCTTTGACTTAAACCATCAGCAGATCCTGTTAAATCCTCCCATGACACACACCCCAAATCTAATCGGTACTCCCCACTCTATGACTACCAGATCTGCAGTCCAGACCACCATTATCTCTTGAGTGAAGAAGAGCAAAAACCTATTAACTGGTCTGCTTTTACCCGTGTCCACCTCCCCATTAATGGATTGTCTACACAACAACCAAGGTGCTCCTTTTAAGATGTAAATTAGATAACACATAATTCTCTGCTTAAAGCTCTTCTAATGTCAACTTCCTGGTTTCATTTAAAATAAACATCCATACTCTTTAATTTACAAAACCCCACAAGATCTGAATCCTGCCTACCTCTCTGATCTCATAGCACTTTCCCTTTGCTCACTAGCCTCCATCCAATGTCAAGGTTATTTCCACCTTAAGGCCATGGCACTATCTATTCTCACTCCCTGGAATTCTCTTCTTGCTTATTGTCTGTCTCCTTACCTTTCAGATTCTCAGAGAACATCTCTAAAACAGGACTTTTCCAACATACAATCTAGAACTTCCATGCAGATACACTCTTACATGTTATACTTCACTTTTAATTCTTTGTATAGCATTTATCCATGTTGATGTTTTTCTGATTGACTGATTGACTGATTGATGTGTTTCTTGATACCCACCCCCATCTCCATTAAAATTAAGCTCTATAACAGCAAGAGCCTTGTATTGTTCCCCAAGAGATCTCCCCACTCTATATGGCACAGAATAGGCACTCAATAAATATTTGTTGAAATAAATGAATACATGCATGCATGTATGACATCTTTAAGCAAGATAAAAACCATAACAAAACTCCCAAATTCTCTTGGTCCTACAAAGTGACCTTACTGTCTTATCTCTTGTTTTCCTCCAAACTTCTTGAAAACTATCGTCTTAATTTACCACTTCCATTTTTATAAAATTCTCCATTTATTCCTTAACTCCTCTCAAACTACACTCTGTCCCTACATCAGAACTCAAATAAGAGTTTATTTGAAGGTTGCCAAAGGTTCCTAGAAAATATGTTAATAGTCTTTGTTCAGTCTTCATTTGCCTCTACATCTCCCTATGACTTGGCACCAGCTAATAACTTTGGAGTAAGACGAATCTAGATTCAAAACCTAGTTCTACCACTTACCAGCCATGTGACCCTGGAAAGACATCTTACCTTGCTAAACCTCAGTATTCTCAACTATGAAATTGGAAACAGAAGTATCCATTTAATAAGGTTGATATCAGGATGAAATGAAATTAATATATAAAGCACAGTGACTGGCATATAGTAAGAGTTCAACAAATGGTGGCCATCATTATTACTGTCAGTCTGACCTAAAGTGTGGCTTCAACTGTCATCTCTATGTAAAGGATTCCCTGAGCCTAACCACTCACCCACATGGCCATTTAGCTAGACCAAGTTTGGCACCTCACTCAGTATTTCTAAAACCAAATTTATCATACTCCATTTTAAATCTGTTACTTTCCCTATAGTTCCTATTTCTATTAAAGCTCTAGGCTCTTCCCAGACTTCCAGGCTCAAAATCTAAGAATCATTTTTAATGCTTTCTCTACCTGATCTCTTTATAATGTAACAAGGGCCTAAGCATCAGAGTTGACAGGTGACTACTAGACTTAAGACTTCCATTTACGAAAGCCCATATTTCTAAAACTTAAGTTCTAAGAGGCTACAACACGTCAGGCACTGCTCTAGGAACTTGGAATAGCATAGTAAACGAGAGACAAACATCCCTGCCTTTGTGGACTTAATAATCTAGTTTGGAGAAATATGCTCTCTCCCCACCAACTCAAGAAGAATAATCAGAAATCAATCAATGTATCTAGATTAAGTCATGATTTATATATATCCTATACGGAACAAGTACTTAGAAATGCATTTGTGCCTACAGCTGAAAATATAAAACTGCCTTCATCATCTTTAGAAGCAATCCAATGCGAGGAATACTCCTATGTCTAAATCGCCCTCTCTGCTTCTGCAGCACCTGCTTCCTCCTTTTTGTCATTCTATTGATCTCTGTGGCTCTGTGTCAATTTTTTCTCTTAAAATTCTCCATCTTTCTGAACACATTAAAAAATACTTATTTGTTGTAATTACTGAATATAATTGGGTTCTTTATTCTTAATTTTTAAAATGTCAGAGCCTCTGCAATGAACTGGAAAAGAATTAGAAAGCAGAATTCTTATTCTATACTTTTGTATTCTCCACCACCTTTAACTAGCAGAGTGCCTTGCATGTAGTGGATAAGCGAAACAGTTCACTGAACAATTTCCATTGTTCTTTCCTTAACATAATTATTTAATGGGTTTCTTTTCCCACTTTTGTTCAATGGCCCTAAACAGGTGGAAGGAGGCCCCCTCAACTTATAGGCAGCTGCCCTAAAGTGTCTTCCCCTAATTAAGCAGCACAAATGAAAATTTGAAACTCAAGTACTCTAAATTTCCAGAAACAGTAACTATATATGCATTATAATTATAAAATCTGATTTATGTCACTTCACACACAGTCATAAGTGACTTTAATAGTCTTTATTTTAGTGAAATGTTTCAAGTTTCATTCTTCCTGGCTGATCAGAACCAGATCAAAAGGAAGTAACATCTGACTTTATGAATTTTTTTAATGTAATTTTCCCTGGGCTTCCCAGATTCCCTAACCCTCTGAGTAAAGGCCAATATCCCAGGGTCAGAAGAGAATCACTGTGGTGACAGAGTTCTGTGAAGCTGACCCACTTAAAAGTAGTGATGTGAGAATGTATCACAGCATTAAAATTGTTTCCACTTAAGAAAACTAGTGGTCTTTTTACAAACAGATTTTAGAGGAAGAAACAAAGACATAATATTATAAATAATGTGTCAATATTTTCCTGGAAACCAAAATTTGGCTTATTTTTGTAAGCCAAATTTTGAAGAATGATTCCATTTAGGTGACATTTCTAGAATTATAACTCACACTAGAACATAAGAGTCTCTGAAATATTAGTATTTATCAGGCTCCTTAACAAAAGTATATCTAAAAATCACAGATGCCTTGAGGTTTGACATTTCAAAAGAAAATTCAGGGGTTTTGTTGCTGCTGTTCTTGTTCTTAAAAAAAATTTCTGTTATTCCCACTTGATAAGAAACTTAGGGCAATTCTTGTTTTAAGAGGTTTATAAAAAAGGCAACTAGGCCAAGTTTTACTATCACTGTATCAGAGTTGAAGGGGAGGCAGTGGGGAAACAGCGTGCAGCTAAGCGTGGGAGAAAAACAATGGTCCATTTAATGGCTGCCTGCCCAATCTAATTCCAAAAGAAGTCATTCTCACGGACTTGAGTACAAAGATAACACATGGTATCTTTGTGATCAACCATGTCAAAAGGCCAATTAATACAGTTTCCAAATATAATTAATTCAAATTAGTTACACTACTATCTTCCTAATTTGGAGTCTTGAAGCATGTTACCAAGCACTCAGTAGAGGCACAATATATTAATTAACCAGATCTTCATCTATCCAATAAATATATTAGAAATATTAAAAGATTATCTATTTTACTCACCCACTCAGCTTTTTCTAAAAGTCATCTATAAGAAAGCACACTAGTAAATAATATAATTAAAAGAGTAACTTCCAAAGAGTTTATTGGACCTGTGCTAGGGTTCACATAACTATATGGAACCAACTTTCTAACATATTCTAAAAGCTATAGAGTTACAATGAATATTCTTGATATTCCAACTGATAATCCAAAGGCCCAGTGACATTCTCACTGACTTTCAACAAAGAGAAACCAAAACGGATTCTCAGTCTAATGTTCACTTACAGAAGTATTAAGCAGAGCACTCTATTCTTTGAGTATTTCAGTCCTTCGAGATGTGACTGTAAATATTACTGGCAAAGTGCTAAATTCCTTAACTTGAGATATCTGTTTTTCTTTAATTAACAATAATCTTTTGATGTTCACACTACCTGCCCTTTGTTGCAAAACTCCTATTTATCAAAGCTCCCCCCATCACCTCCTTAGAGCAGTTCTCTAAGGGTTACTTGACA
This sequence comes from Kogia breviceps, assembly GCF_026419965.1. Lineage (NCBI taxonomy): Eukaryota > Metazoa > Chordata > Mammalia > Artiodactyla > Physeteridae > Kogia > Kogia breviceps. Next base: position 101,984,828 of record NC_081313.1, on the reverse strand, counting down.
TGCCGCCTTCTGGGCTTGACGTCCTAAAACTTCCTGCCGAATTAAACATAACTCTAAACTTTTAGGTTGTGAATATATATTTTTAGTCGACAAAACCACAGCATTTAAAAAGTCTCCTGTCTTTTGTTTTGGGAAAAGTGAGCTCAGTTTACACTATATTCTCTTCCCTACTACAGTAGTTATTAAAATCTTTCTTTACTGCCAGAAAAAAAAAAAAGAATATCGAAACAAATGCGTAATGCTGATTTACCCCAATTATAACTAAACAAGGAATTCCCTAAACTAAATTAAAAAGATGAACTGGAAATTATTTATGTAATAAAGGCAGCAACTACTCCCCTTCCACAACCTCCCTCTCTTACTCAGACTTCAGCACCCCAGAAAACAATGAATAGAAAGATATGACTGTTCTAGTCACTCAATTCTTTTCCTTATTAGTACCTCAGTATTTTCAAAGACTTGATAAAGAAAACTGAAACTGGTTATCTGAAACATTTTAGAAAGGTCTGCATTAACAATTAGCATGATGGAAAACTGACTCAGATATGATATCTATTACTCCTCTGACTTTTAATCACATATGTTTTCTTAACGTTTCAGGATACATTTGTCTAATTCTTTTTCTGTTATCATCACCTGTATCTGTATTTCTGAAGTGACACCGAGTAAAATATCAGACTGCTTATTACAACAATTAATGTTATTCTTATATTGCATAATGTTATTCTGGCTGCATAACACATCTGCGCCACTTGTGATTCTGTCCTTTTTTCCCCAGTGTCACATTGTTCCTTAAATGCAAAGGAGCTTTCCAAACAATCAGAAGGTATCCCATACCATGTAAAATAGTAGTGCCCTTAACAGCTGTATTCTTCCCTCTGCTTGCCATGCCTTCTCAGCTTTTTTTGGATCAGATTTTTAGTTAGCATCGAGCTCCATGGACTGTGTTACAGTGAAAGGCTCAACACAGTGGAATTAGAGACTAGTACTATATGCTGCCAGCCATACATTTTAAAACCTAATTTTGGAAATCCTGATTTTCCAGGTAGAAACATATCAAAAAGGGATAACTGACCCATCCCTTTCCCTCAACCCCCATACCCAACTAAATTCTATCTTCTAGTTATCTTTTAAGTCCTTTTATTTCTCTCCATCTCCACTACCCATCATCTCTCCTCAGCTGTGGACTTTTAAGAGTTGTGTCCTTGCCTTAGACTTGTCTCCCTTCAATCTAGTCTCCAGCGAAAGTAAACTTTGTAAATACTAACCTAATCAAGTTAGTTCTCTATCTAATTCTCTTTATGGCTACCCAATACCCTCAGACCAAAGTCCAAATTTAATAACAAGACCTTTTAGGTCCTTCACAATTTGCCTCCTGCCTACCTGTCAGTCTCATTTCTCAATACGTACCAGCTTGACCAAATTGCATTTAATTCCTCAATCTGTCAATCTCTCCTCCACAGTCTTAAGTATGTTGTTTTCTCTGCCTGGTACACTCCTTTCTTAACCCCTTCTACGTTCTTCGATTGCTAAGCCCTACTGATTCTTCACTGAAAATGTGTGAAAAAATAGAATATAAATAATACCATTTTTTCCAGGAAAACTTACTTAACCCGCTAAACCCAAGTTAGGTGCTTCTACTATATATTCTCGTAGCACCTTGTACTTTCTCCACTTATCACACTGCCTGTTTATTAGCCTTTCCCATTAACTGAAAGCTCCACGGGGACAGGCACCATATTTGTTATTCTCCCTTTTATTCAAAGAACCTAGCACAGTGCCGAGCACCTAGGAGACATTTATATATATTTGCTGAATAATGAATAGCCAAGAAACTGAAAGTGGTAGGTCTAAGCTTCTCAGCCATATTTATTACCAGTGATTCTAAGGGGAGCAGGAGGGGGCATACCTGTTCCCCTAAAAGATTTTCCAAAACACATAAAAGCCTAAAACAACAACAAAAACAAATAAACAAAAGCCAAGAACAGATTCAAAATAAACTCTTTAAGGTATTTGAATATTATTCTTAGTCTCTTAAGTGCGAAAAGTTTATCAAATGTATAGCTTTATCCTTCTGGTTAGTAAATTAACATGATTTCACTAAAGAGACAGAATAAAATTAGATAAATCCCATTTCACAATACATTCATTTGGCTGTATCTCCATACTTCACTTCTCAGAGGTGGATAAAAATACTAGTCAAGTTTCTTAATTTACAAAAGCAATAGATTATTCTACTATTTAGTACTCCCTAAGCCCCAACCTCTATGCTAAATACTTTAAAAAAATGCTCACAACAAAACCATGAGGTAGAGCTATCATTATCTCCATGTCACTGATGAATAATCTAAAGTACAGAATTTGAACTTATGCTTATGCTGCTCACTACAATTAAATCAACTTGGTAACCTATATGTCTGATCTGTAATAATATACATAATAATTGTGAAAAGATAAGGAGTTCAAATGTAGACTCCAGGGCTTCCCTGGTGGTGCAGTGGTTGAGAGTCTGCCTACCGATGCAGGGGACACGGGTTCGTGCTCTGGTCTGGGAGGATCCCACATGCCACGGAGCGGCTAGGCCCGTGAGCCATGGCCGCTGAGCCTGCACGTCCGGAGCCTGTGCTCCGCAACGGGAGAGGCCACAACAGTGAGAGGCCCGCGTACCGCAAAAAACAAACAAACAAACAAAAAAATGTAGACTCCAACGTGCATTTCCTATTAAAAGAACATGTGAAATAATGAGTATCTGAGGATTTTTCTGTAGGTCCAGTCAAAAAGGCAAGAGGTGCTGGTATACATTTTATTAACAGATACTAACCTACTTATTTTGGAAATGTCTTTCCTGAGAAACTATTTGATGATATGCCCTTAGTATCTGTTGAGGATAATTTTTTCAATTGCCATTTAAAGTCTTTATATTTCTTGCAAAGCTAAAACTTGAAACTTTGTCCAACAGGTGGTTTAAGAACCATAGAACAAAGAACCTCAAGGCAAATTCTACTCATACTTTTATATTAGTAAAAAGATTTTTCTCTTTATCAGATAATGAGAATGAAAGAACACATTGTTTTCCTTTCTTCCTTCATTCAAAGTCAAATATAGTATTCAATTATCGTAATAATCACATTAGCACAGATTTAAGGCACTTTTATTTCCTCTATTATTAATTTTTAAATTACAATTTCATTAGTCCAATTATACCAGTGTCATATTACAATTTTTCAAATTTTGAAAGTGGGTAGGAAAAAAATTATAAATAAATTCAACATTTTGGAGTGGGGCAAGATTCAGGCATGATCTTACTTAGGCTGCTAGCAAATACACCATGACAGTAAAACTACCTTAATGTTCATCACATCAAGTTAGTTAATTCAGGAAGTAAATGAAAAATAGTGTAAATTTTTTTGTCTTACTTATGTATTACCAGAATTCACTTACGGAATATTAGAATGAAGCCAGATGTAATCTCTACAAGGCAGAAAAGTTTTAAAGAGATGAGCAAGAGTTGAAATATATCTTTGAGACCACGTGAAAAAATAGAACAAAGTTTTTGAGTGATGAGCCAATAATCAAACTCATTCTCCCTTTGATAGTCCTAAGAGATCCCAGAGCCATCTTTGGGAATTCCACAAAGTAAGAAAAAACTAAAGATAAATTTGTGGTAATGGTACAGAAGTGGTAAGAAAGCTTTCTAATAGTGTCTTAATTGTTACAGATTTCCCTGAACACTGAGCAAGACACCTGCTATAAAAACATACAACACTTAGAAACATGTAAACATATACAGATACATACATAATCCAGTTTGTGTTTATGGGAACTAAACATAATTTTCTCAATTAACTTTCCAGTGATATGAATTTGGGTCACAAAAAATTTTACAATTCAGGCACCCTTGCCTCTGAATCCCTCACTCTAGACTTTGACAGTGCTATTCAACTACTTCTGTTACACACATGACTGAAAGTTCCATAGACTACAAAGTTTTTAAAAAAATATTTGGTTTCACAATTTAAATTACCTCTAAAAGTTAAAGATGGGAAAAACATGATAACTAGTAAGAACTGATCTTTTAGAATTCAAATCAAGAAAGAATAAAACCCAAGCATAGATTCAGATTACATATATATGTGTGTGTGTGTGCATATATATATGTATGTATATGTATATATATATATACTAAGAAAAATGCAGATTTGGTAAAACATAATAGAAAATTGTTCAAGTGAAAATATGTGGAGGGAAAAAAAATCAAATCTAGGTTCTAGATTGAAATGGATTGAGATAACATTTATCATCTCAAATACTTTAAACTAGCATTCAGATTACCTTAAACTGACATTTTTAAAAGAAAGAAGAGACTCAGTAATCTTTTTCTGTTTTTATAATACATACAAAAGCTTAGAATTTAGGGGGACATGTGAGGGCAGAATATAGTAGCTATCTCTAAACATACAGAAAAGGGGGAAAAAAGGAACACATCAAAAAGAATAAGGGACAGCTTTAAATTTTTATAAATATCCAGAAAATTGAGGGAAATATTTAATAAATACTTGTCCTTGAAATTATTTTCTCCATGTGCTATTTTCTCCAAGTACAAACAAAATACATCATGATAAAATTAGGTCATGTTTATTTGACCAATTAATCAGAAAGTACATTCTAAGGACTGAGGATGAAAAAGTTAGATATCTACTTAACTAAGTTTGAAGGAGGCAAAATCAATGAAAGGGAAAAGATATAAAAAATGTTCTATTACTTAAAGCATGAAAAAAGACTGAGCTTATTATTGGAAAATCAAGTTTAACACATATTTCAAGTAATACATTTTGTTTTTCTAACCTATTGTGAGTACAACTTACTTAAATACTGCTGCATATGCTTGCAAAAATGAACAAAGGCAAAATCTTAGTATCCCTGGTGGTCTTGCTAGACCATGTTAATTCTGCTTTTTGGTTAAATACAAAGGAATAGAATTATGGAGGTTCAGCAACAAGTTTTTCATTAGGATATGAAATCATGCCATGAGTTCCAAAAAGGGTTAGTTGTATAAATTTGGGAAATAATCACTCATGCAAAAATCAGAAAATACCTGTACCGAGCCACCATGTCTGTCTGCTGCAAGGTGAGCTCTCAAATGATGGGGATTTGCCTGCTGGGAGTCCCAAGCTGCCCTGTGGTCTGCCGACTGCCATTTATTTAATGCATGTGGCATGCATGGAAGAAGAGAAACCCAAAATGTTAAACATCTCATCCTTATAATATAGAAAACAAACGTATAAAAGGAAATTTAAAATACCCTTACTATTCTGAGTCACAGATGCAGTTATCTTTGCATACTGAACATGGAGAGATTTCAGCTAAAATGCTACAATAATGTAATGATCAACCACAAAAATAAAATAGAATCACAGAATTTTAGAAGTGAAAGGACTTTAGATATCATAGACTCCACTCACTAACTTTATAAAGTTAACAAAAACTAGAGAGGTAAAAATGACGTGGTCAAGAAAGTACTCCAAATAAACCATCAAATGTTTTAAAAAGCTATCCACTATGTTTTTTTACAGTAGAGGTCCCCATTAGTTTTCTGATGAGGAACTACTTCTAGCAAGGTGAAAAAAAAGATAGTACTCAAATAGCCATACTTAAGGTCCCAGAAAACTTTTCTCTTCTTGCTTAGTACCCTGTTTCTGATTGTGAGGATAATACAAGAAAACAGAAAAATTCTTTGAAAAGAGAGAAGTGCTATAGAGAATACCAAGAGGATATGGTAAACAATTTTTTTAAGTGACAATCTTACATATATGAATCTCTTTGCCTCCTTGATCTTTTTATCTGGTTCAAATTAAGAAACCCATTTCCATGAAATAGGCTGATAATTCTTGAAGCTTTTAGATGACTTGGCAAACTTGTATGGCAATAACCACAAACTAATAATAATCTAGTAACAGAATTAGGAGCAACTGCTTAATAGGGGTCAATTTCTATGTTTCAGGAAAATGTGGACAGCACTAATAAGAAGAGGGGGAAGGTATACAATATTTAAGTTTCTATTACATGTTTGGTTCTGCATTAGCTGCTTTATATGTGTTATCTCATTTTTGAGATAGATAGTATCACTCTCACTTTACTGATGAAGACATTGAAACATTAAATACTTCTCTAAGGTCATAGAGGTAGCAAAGAGTACACAAAGGATTCAAACTGAGAGCCTACTGCTCTTCCAATATTAGTACTTAGCTCCTTATCACAATTACATTATGTTCTACAGACTTCAGGGCTCTTTTCTTTCTTTTTCAACCAAAGTAAGGAAAATCTTGCCAAAAAGTGCCAAGTACACTGGGCTATATGGAGCCTAAGCATATCAGGAGCCAGAGTAACCCTTTAGGGGAAGAGATGTTGAAATCAAGTGGACACAAAGAATAAATGTTCCGGCACTAAACTTCCTAAATTAAACTGTACAACGAAAAACTACATTCTGTGGCATGAAATATGTCATCAAAACAATTATGACAGTTCTATAATATCTTTTCATTAAATCTTCCAAATTTATCACCAGAATTTAGCAGATTTGTAGGTTAAAGTAAAATAAATTAGACAAGACCAAATCTTAACAAGATGAAAGAATGAAAATCATACTAAAAGAGAGACAAAGATCTAAATGTTGCCTAAAACGGCAGGCAACATTTGGGAACCATGGACCTTTTAAGAAGACAGTAAGAGCTATGCAACCTCACTTCAGGATAAACATCTGAATGCACCCAATATTTTCTGTAAAATTTCCAGATTCCCGGAACTTCAACCATTGACTCTAAGTTACAATTGTTTATCTGGGGACATTACAAAGGTTTCAGACATTTAAAGAATTAACCTTTCTTCTTTTGGGATTGTGAACTATGGGTTTATCACACAACTTAAGCTGTTTACTGCATCACAGATAGTTAAGAAATTTTTCCTAGATATACAATGTTTCTATCATGGTAAAAATCTGCATGTCCTGGTTTCAAATTCAATATATAAGCTATCCTAAAGGATTTCCTGAGAAAAAAACTGACTCCCTACATTTAGTGCAACAAGTATTACATCAACAAATATGGTTCCCACCCTCAGTGAGCTGGCAATCGAGCTAGCAAGATATATCTGAAACATGTAGAAAGTTAAACTTTAAAACATTTAAATTTATTTCAACAAAAATTTAATTCGACAATAAAAGAAGAGTTTCACTTATTACAATACCTAACAGTTCAAGTGGAGATCTTCACAGAACATGAATTACTGATCTTCTTCCATGTACATTTGAGAAATTAACTGATTTATAAAACAAACTCCAAGTTTTGATTTCTCCCATTTCTTTCTATATACAGCATCTTATCAGAGTACTCAAGCTATCAACAAGTTGTAATTTATATTGGAAGTAGTTTATATATAAGACCCTTTACTATCCCAATTTTTCTAAGGTGAAATTATAAAACTAATCTTTTAAAATTCTCTATACTTTAAAGCATAATGTTAAATATTTCTTAAATGCAGCATTTTATTTGGCTATTATTTTTAATAAGTTGTGTTTTTCCTTTGATTTCATTTCTTATTTAACCCTCACCTGGACCCTGATAGGATACAAAAAGGATAACACACTATCCTTCTCCAAAAACGGTTATAACCAAAAATTCTAAAGGCCCTGTTTAACTCAGGGTGACAGCAAAAATTTTTATGTCAAAAGGATTCAATAAAGCTTCTTTATACAAAAATGAGAAGAGTGAAAACGCTGCTCAAAATTTTCAACAGCTTCCAATATACCTTACCCAGGAAACACAAACTCTTCAATGAATCTTCTATGCCTTGTCTTGAACCTACTCTCTGCTCCAAGCCAACTGCTTATTTCTCCTTAAACATATTCTACATTTTTAAACTTCTGCTTTATATTTTTTACTGTTCACTCTCCCCAAAATGCTCTTATTCCTTCACCTGCCTTTAAAAATTCCATTCGTTCTTCAGGCTCATCTCAAAAGCCACCTTCGCCATAAAATCTTTATAGATCCTACATACTCCAATAATCCTCCCCGGCACTTTATTAATGTATTTCCTATGGTAGAGTTTATTCTGTATTGTAATGTAGTTATTTGTGAACTTACTGTAATAATGGTAACAGTAATACCAGCCACGAGAGTTGAGACTTAATGAAAGCTTACTATATGCTAGGAATTAAATGCATTACTTTTATTTTATAGATGAGAACTGAGGCTTTGAGTGAATGAGTAATCTGCCAAGGGTCAAGCCATATCCAGGTATGACTGATTCGAGAGGCTGAGAGAGGTCTTAGCCACTGATTACAAAATCATTTCTTACAGGTTATATGTTTTCCTTTCTTCTCAATTTCTGCAACGTGGAGAATAGTAGCTTTCAAATAACAGGAACTCAGTAAATAATTTAGTACACTAAACAAGACTATAGTTAGAAAGACCAACTGCTATTACAATTCATTCCAACAGGGTATCCAAATACTTCCATTTGAACAGAATATCAAACATTGCTCAAAGTTTATTATACTAACTTATACCACTAATTAGGAATTATGATTAAACATTTTTAATGTGAACATTAGGGGAAAGTGTCTAGCTATTGAAAATATATGCATTTTCTATCCTTAATATGTGTGTATATAGTCTGCTTTATAAAAGAAAAAAATATGTATTTCAATCCTTCAATACATACATACAAGTATGTATACACACACTTGCACAGGCAAATGCACACACATATAAAGCTGTCATCTGCGCATGATAAAACACCAAATATATTTATAAACTGTGAGAAGGTAATACAGAAGCAAATTAAGACATTTCATATCTAAAAGGGCAGCAAACCTGATTTTTGGATTGCTGTATCTTATCTCTGTGTTGATGTGCATCTCTGTTTGATGACAGAGCAGGATCTTGCTGAACTGCACCCACTGGAGTAGGCTACAATACAATAACAATTAGAATCAATGCATTATATTTCAGAACTCTTATTTAAAATTATTTAGCTACTTAACATAATCAAGGAAAAAAAAGAAAAGACACTGTTAAATAAAGTAAGGCCTTAAGAAAAGATATCTTTCCTAAAATATGTTGTTAAATACAACAAAGAGATTATAGCTACTTTTTAAAGTATTTTCAAAATATTTACATACTTTATCGAGTATTTATTTTTATATCAACAAAAGACCTTCTAATACTGTCATTACTTTTAGGTTACTTTTTCATATCAAAAAATGAAAGTGTATTTGTTTATGTTTCTCATTTCCAAAGCCAATATATAAACAGAAAAAAATATTTTAAGAAAATTAAGGGAATAATTTTTTAAATAAGCTAATAAAATTGCTTACTGTCAATATTTTAGCTCAGAAAAGGCGTATATAAAATTTAAATTTTCAAATATAATTCAAAACTTCATATAAATACTTTAATCAAAGTATTCAGATTTGCATTTTAGATACCATATATATTCAAATCACTTTGGAGTTTAGAAAAATACAGATTAAACTCTTAAGTAAGTCAGTTGTGCAAAAATACTTGAATCTGAGAGTTCAGCAGTTCCAAATTTGGAAAAAAATGTGCTTACCGTGAGCCATAATTATAGAAAATTTTGTAAGGCATTCTTACTTATTTAAAAAAAAAAAAGACTAGTGAGAATATGTATTTGATTTTCTGGAAGTCACCTCTTCAAAGAAAGAATTTAATGATAACTTCATTTAAGTAATCACACCCATCCCACAGTTATGATCAAGACAATTTTTTTTAACTATGAAAACTTGGTACAGTTTTAAAAACCTAAACATGCTCCAATATATAAGTATCAGTCTATTCCAAGATAACCTAAAACTGCTAGAATAATTAACACATATTTTAAAATTACAAATGTTCTGAAAGATGACTAAAGGAAAAAAACTAGCTGATTTTTTAAAAGTAATCACTAGAATATTATATTTTTAAAAAGTATATTTGACATTAAGAACTAAATCAGAAGTAAAAAGTTCAAAATAACTCATCACTCTAAAAAGTAGACTCCAAATGTAAGGTTTTTACAAAATTCAAAGAATAATTTTTATATTATGCTACCTGAAATGTCCATAAAAAAGAAATAAAATGAACCCTTTAAAAAATTATATATTCTCAATCCTAAAATGTACATGGAACCACAAAAGACCCTGAAATGCCAAGGTAATCTTGAGGAAAAAAAGAACAAAGCTGGAGGTATCACACTCCCTGATTTCAGACTATACTACAAAGCTACAGTAATCAAATCAGCATGGTACTGGCACAACAACAGACACATACGTCAGTGGAGTAGAACAGAGAGCCCCAAAATAAACCCACACACTTGTGGTCAATTAATCTATGAAAGAGGAGGCAAGAATACACAATGAAGAAAAGACAGTCTCTTCAATAAGTGGTGATGGGAAAACTGGACAGCTTCATGTAAATAAATGAGATTAGAACATTTCCTAACACCATACACAAAAATAAACTCAAAATGGATTAAAGACCTTTATCTATGAAACCATAAAATTCCTAGAAGAGAACATAATCAGAACACTCTTTGACATAAATTGTAGCAATATTTTTTAGATCTGTCTCTTAAGGCAGAGAAACAAAAGCAAAAATAAACAAATGCGACCTAATTAAACTTAAAAGCTTTTGCACAGCAAAGAAAACCATCAACAAAATGAAAAGACAACCTACTGAATGGGAAAAAATATTTGCAAATGATATAACCTACAAGAGGTTAATATCCAAAATTTATAAATAGCTCATACAATACCAAAAAAGACAAAGGACCCAATTAAAAAATGGGCAGACAACCTGGATAAATATTTTTTCCAAAGAAAACATACAGATGGCTAACAGGTACATTAAAAAATGCTCAACACTGCAAATTATCAGAGAAATGCAAATCAAAACCATAATGAGATATCACCTCATACTTGTCAGAATGGCCATTATAAAAAAGACAAGACATAACAAGTGTTGGTGAGGATATGGAAAAAATGGAACCCTTGTGCATTATTGGTGGGAATTTAAATTGGTGCAGCCACTATAGTAACAGTACGGAGATTCCTCATAAAACTAAAAGCAGAACTGCCATATGATCCAGCAATTCCACTGCTGGGAATATATCCAAAGAAAATAAAAACACTAATGCACCCCAATGTTCATAACAGCATTATTCACAATAGTCAAAATATTGAAGATATGGAACAACCTAAGTGCCCAACGGATGAATGGAGATGATACAGATATAGATATACACACACACACACACATCTCCACACACATATATATGAATATTACTCAGCCATAAAAAAAAGAATGAAATTCTGCTATCTGCAACAATGTGGATGGACCTAGAATACTATGCTTAGTGAAATAAGTCAGACAGAGAAAGACAAATACTCTGTTATCACTGATATGTAGAATCTAAAAAATACAACAACCAAATGTATATAACAAAATAGGAACAGACTTACACATATAGAGAACAAACTAGTGGTTACCAGTGAGGAGAAAGAAGGGGGGAGGGGCAAGACAGGAGTATGGGATTAAGAGACAAACTATTATGTATGAAATAAATCAGCAATAAGGATATACTGTACAGCGTAGAAAAATATAGCTATTATTTTGTAATAACTTTAAATGGAGTATAATCTATAAAACTATTGAATCACTATGTTGTACACCTAAAACTAATATAATATTGTAAATCAACTATACCTCAAAATAAAAAATTATTTGTTCTCAACTCTTTTTAAATAAAGGATCTGTACTATGAAAAAGAAGGTTAAGTACTACAAATAATGTTTTATTTTTATTATATAGCCTAGAGTACTCACCAACTGCTTACCAATCCAGTCATATTCATAATCAAACATATACCCTTTTCGATCAAACAAGTCAGTAAAAAGTTTTCTTAGGTAGTCATAGTCTGGTTTTTCAAAAAAATCTAGCCTTCTTACATAACGAAGATATGTTGCCATTTCTTCTAGAAAGGAAATAAAAATTTTCTCTCATTAAACTTTTCTAATACTCATTAATAATAAAATTATAAATATCTAAAAGTACAGGGTATTATAAAAACATGAAAAGTAACAAAATTCTACTAAAATTTAAAATATTATGAACTTAATAACAATGAAATTAAAAGGGGGAAAGAAGGGAAGAAAGGAAATAGGGACAAAAGATAAATCAGAAATTTAACAAATATTATTTTTGCTTCAATTCATTAGGAAAGGCTAAAATTTTTATTTTACATTATTTTTAATAGAAACCTTGGACAGTATTCAAGGTTGAAATAGAAACTTAATAATGCATAATTATTTAATCACAAAACACCATACTAAGCTCACATTTAAAAAAAATTATTTTAAATACTGATAGGAATTGATTCATACATGAAAGCATTTGTACTACCTTGCTGGATTTCCTTTACAATCAGTGACAGTAACTGACCAATAGAAGATTCAAATTCTTAACCTTGGCTAAACGGTATTCTAATCAACTGACCTAGCAACATAAAGCTATAACAGATTCATGAGGACAGTTTAATTCTTCTCTTAATTTCTGGTCATAAATATAACAATTATTTCATAATACATAAACCTTTGCATGCTATTATAATTCCCAAATATATTAGAGATATGTATTTTTTAAAGGTCATATTTTCCAGAAGTAAAAGAAAAAGCCATAAAAATCAATAAGCAAAATGGTCAGCAATTAGTAAACCAGTGTTTAACCATCAGAGCACATAAAAGCACTATCATAAGAGATGGTAGGTTACACCTAGCTGCTTTTTGATCCAATTTATTCATGGCAGCTAATAAGAAAAGGATCACCCATAGCCTAACAGGCATCAAAGTAGCATCCAGTGACCCAGTCACATGGTGACTCTCCCACTATTCCACTTTCTAGCTAATCACCTGCCTAATTTACTTTGGCACCCCCAGTTTTCCTGCAGAAATTTGTATAAGCTTCTTAATAAGGTATAGCCAATCTGCCTACACCTGAACTGTTAGTACTATCAACCAATTTTTTCTTTTAATCTTCCAGTTCTAGATGTTATAGCAAGAAAGCAAAATACATAATTAAAGTTTACTGTCAATGAATAATAAAAGCAAACTTGAAAAAGGGCTACCTGAGATTATGCTGCTGATACTATTACAATAATAATGCCAGCACTGTACAGGAGAACCTGTAAATATTGAAGTGAGATATAAGCTCCATCTTGTATCTTCAAGTTTGGTTCTCATTTAATGTTATTGCCTAAATCACAATAGGTATTTTAACACATTAGGGACACATTATTCTTATCCCTTAATTGATTTAGGAATCCTAAGTAAATTTTTGTTGATTTCACGTGAGTTGCCAAAAATCTACATGAGAGCAAATCTATCTTCATAAAGCTCCCCAATACAAAATTAGCCTAAAAGTAGTGTTAGTAAGATTTTACTGTACTTGGAAAACTAGACTAAATCATACATCACATACCTCCTTTGAGCTTAACATTGAGACTCAAATGACTAATATTGGATACCAAAACTTTAGTTAGTATTTCTAAGCACATATTTCAATTTATTAAAAGTATGCTATTGAAGAAAATATTACTTTAGCTGGTACTGGTCAACACTATTAAAAGATGAATTTTCTTCCATTAATACCATTTTACAAAAGCAAATATACACATTGCCCTGTGGTCTGTGTATCAAATGCTGACATCTTTTTTTTTTCATTTTTTAAATTAATTAATTAACTTATTTTTTTTGGCTGCATTGGGTTTTCGTTGCTTCACACAGGCCCTCTCTAGCTGTGGCGAGCAGGGGCCACTCGTTGTGGTGCACAGTCTTCTCATTGCAGCAGCCTCTCTCGCTGTGGAGCATGGGCTCTAGGCACACGGGCTTCAGCAGTTGTGGCACATAGGCTCAGCAGTTGTGGCTCACAGGCTCCAGAGCTCAGGCTCAGTAGTTGTGGTGCATGGGCCGAACTGCTCCACGGCATGTGGGATCTTCCCGGACCAGGGATCAAACCCATGTCCCCTGCATTGGCAGGGGGACTCCCAACCACTGTGCCACCAGGGAAGTCCTGCTGACATCTTCTGAATCATGTTTTAAGCATGAAAAAAGTACTTACCAACTTAAGCAACGAAAATGAACAGTTCTAGTTTTCTGTGTATAATAAGCACATGTATCAAGCAGCATTATTCATTACCTGGAAAATTTTCACATAACACTTCTATTGGTGTGGCTCGTTTTGTATCTCCAATTTTCTGATACCTCTCTTTTAATGTGTCAGCCTAAAACAGAAAGAAAAAGAATCTTGAGACATAATTTTAAAATTAAATACGTGGAAGAGAGTATCTTAATATATTAACAATTTATGAAATTCAGTAAGGAAACACAAAAACAATTACCTTTAAACCTTGCCAAGGAAGACTGCCTCTCAGAAAATACATGAACATATGACCTAAAGCTTCTAAGTCATCTCTTCTACTTTGTTCTGAAATGTAAGAGAAACATAAATTTCATTTTCCTTTCCCAGTTTAGGATGTAAGAATGGAGAAATGATTCTTTCCTTATATGTAAATTAATTCCCCAAAGCTCAGCATATAAATATAAAATACAGATCTGGTGCTTACGAGAGAGAAAAATCATGTTTAAGCAATAATGTTTTACATTAAAATTATCATGCATCTTTAAAACATGCCACTCTGATTTTTTTAGATACTACTGGAGATTTATTTCTTTCCTTCAATATCTATTCATAGAACTATAAGGCAAGGAGGAAAGGGTTCCATGATCAAAAAGAGAGTCACTGTGTACTACAGCTCCATCTTAAAAGATTGAGAATGTAACATATTAAAAGTTTTGAAAATACCTAGAGCTAAAAATGTTTAACTTTAGCTCTCCATTTCCTAAACTTGTATGAGCACAAAAATTCCATCCCACATAGTCTCTACTAATATCAAATACAATTAGTATATTGTGTAACATATTTTTAAAAGCACTGTGTTTGACACACTCCAACAGTAATAACTCCTCTGACAGCACCAAAAATATGCTGCCAGAACAAATTGCCATTTTCAAGTTGTTATTGTTGTTCTAGTAACAAAATGTTGTATAGCATATAACTGAATGATAATCACAGAGCAAGACTCAGGGAGGTACTTATAAATATTTGCTGAGTGAATCTTTTTTCAATTTTTTGTCACGTAAGTTAAATATTTAAGTTTTCTTAGCATTTAAAAATAATACAAAAATGCTGACTAACAATAAGAGGAGAAAATAATACTTTAATATGGGGATGTTCATGTGCAAGTTATTTCATCCAAATGAATACTCTTACTACCCAAGCAGTACTAAATACTTTATAAAAAGCACACTTTTCAAAAGATGGAACCAAACTAGGGTAAAAGGGTCAAAAAAGGTTTTAATTTTCACTATGTAATCTTACAACATTCTATAATTTCTGTAACACTTGCTACAGTTTTAATATATATGTTTGTGTTTTTATTTAATCAACATCTATCTTCCCATCTGACAACATCACAGGAGATCTCTTTGGTTCAATAGCCTCAGGGCCTAGTGTAACTGGCTGCCACAAAGAAGGCAATCAACGCATACTACTTAAATATATAAAGGACTATTTAAAAACATATAAAACTAGATTAGAATATATCTCTTTTCTATAAGCATAGGGAAATATCTAGAAAAATATGCATCAAATCATTAGTAATTAGGGGTATGAGACTGGAAGACTAGACAAGACATTTCAATAGCTCATTTCATATACTCAAAAATGTGATATAATGGGAATTTTTCTTATATTTCATATTTTAACAATGTAAGCATATGCTATTAAAAATAGAAAACTTTCAAAATAAGTAATATAAAGTTCTTCTAAAAGCCATTAATGAAAACAGGACGTGAATACATGAAAAAAATCAGTAATGCCTTTTATAACTAAAATTTCACTTTATTAGGTCCAGGGAGTCTTAAGAATGAAAGTCATGGAAAGAAAAAAAATTATTTTTGAAGTCCCACTGAGAATCAGAATCACCTCTGAAACTCTTAAGAACCTCAAATGAGCAGGCTTAATGCTGAACATTGATTCTTTGGGTATGACATAGGGTAGAAGAATGTACACTTTAAAAGGCTTAGCAGATGATTCTGAAGTACAACCAGATTTGATAATCACTAAACAAGAAACTTCTTTTACTTTAGTATAATTTTACATATAATAAAATACACTTATTAAAGGGTACAGTTTGATAAATTTTGACAATACACAGAACTAAGTACTGCCACAATCAAGAATTATTTCCAAACACTCCAAAAGATTCCCTTTTACCCCTTGCCTGTTATTCTCCCCCTCCCCTGGTCTCAACCACTCACCTGTTTTCTGTCACTCTATAGTATATTTGATTTTTTACAGTTTCACATGAATAGGATCATACAGTATGGACCCTAGTGTCCAGATTCTTTTGCTTCATTCCTGTTGTTGTATGCATTGGTACCTCATTACTTTTAACTGCCACAATTATTTATCCGTTCGCTTATCGATGGACCTTTGAGTAACTTCCAGTTTTGAGTTAATGTGAATAAGACTGTTAGGAACGTTCTTGTACAACTCTTTGTGTGGACATATGTTTTCATTTCTCTGGGTAAATATCCAGGAGTAGGATTACTGCATCATATGGAAAGTGTAGCTTTAACTTTATAAGAAACTTCTAGGGACGTCCCTGGTGTCACAGTGGTTAGGAATCTGCCTGCCAATGCAGGGTACACAGGTTCGAGCCCTGGTCCGGGAAGATCCCACATGCTGCGGAGCAGCAGCTAAGCCCCTGCACCACAACTACTGAGTCTGCACTCTAGAGCCCGCGAGCCACAACTACTGAGCCCACATGCCACAACCACTGAAGCCCATGTGCCTAGAGCCCGTGCTCCGCGACAAGAGAAGCCAAGCAATAAGAAGCCCGTGCACCACAATGAAGAGTGGCCCCTGCTTGCCACAACTAGAGAAAACCCATGCACAGCAACAAAGATCCAATGCAGCCAAAAATAAATAAATAAATTTATTTTTTTTAAAAAGGAAGAAAAGAAACTTCTATACTGTTTTCCAAAGGGGTTGTGCCATTTTATATTTCCACCAGCAATACATGAGACTTCCAGTTGCTTCAGAGCCTGTCAAACATTTAGTATGGTCACTCTTTCAAATTTAGCCATGCTAATGTCCATGAAGTGTTAGCTCACTGTCATTTAATTTGAATTTCACTGGTGACCTTTTTTGAATATTGTTTCACGTGTGTTACCGGTCATTCATATATCTTTTTGTCAAATTTCCAAACATTTTACCCATTTTTAAAAAATTGTACTATTTGTCTTATAATAAATCTGTAAGAGCTGTTTGTATATTTTGGATATAAGTCATTTTCAGATGTAAGTTTTGCAAATACTTCCTCTCACATTGTAGCTTGCTTTTTTCATTTTCTTAACAGTATCTTTCAAAGAACAGAAGTTTACACTTAGATGGAAACCCAATTTATTGGTTTTTTCTGTTGTTGTTTTATTGTTTATGCTTTTTTATGTCTTAACTAGAAAATCTTTGACTACCCTAAGGTCACAAATATTTTCTCCTATTTTTCCTTCAAGAAATCCTATAGTTTGGGTTCTAACATTTAAATCTATGAATCATTTGAAGTATTTTTTTTTGTTTGCTTTTGTTGTGTGGTAAGGGTTTAGATTCCTTTTTTTTCCATACTGATGCCTAGTTTTCTCACACAGTTTCTTGACAAGGCTATCTTTTCCCCTTGAATAACTTTTGCACCATCCTCAAAAATCAACTGAGCATCTATGTATGGTTCTATTTCAAGACTGTATTATGATTCACTTATCTATGTTGATGCTAAGACCATCCAAAATAAGTAGAAGGAGAAAATAATGACAAATCAGAAAACCAATAATGAGAAAATGGACAACCACTAGAAAAAATTTTGAAATCAAATGCTGGTTATTTGAAAAGTTCAATAAAATTAATCCTCTCATTAGGATACAGGAAAGAACACACACATTACTAATATCAGGGGAAACAAGGGGACATCAGGACAGAACCTAAAGACATTAAAAGGATGATAAAGGAATATTACAAACTAACATTATGCCAACACATTCAACAACTTAGATGAAATGAACAAGTATCTTGAAAGCTACAAATTACCAAAACTGCCTCAAGAAGAAAATGTGAATAGCTCTATACCAATTAAACAAAATTTAATTTCTAATTTCTGATCTTCCCAAAATACAACCCTAAGCCTAGATGCCATCACTGGTGAATTCTATTAAACATTTAAGGAACAATACTATTTCTACACAAACTCTTTCAGGAAAGAGAAGAGAAGGAAACCCTTCCCAAGTTAATTCATTACACTGTTACCAAAGCCAGACAAAGGCATTATAAGCAAAGAAAACTACAGGAAATATCTCTCATCAACACAGATGCAAAATCCTTAAAAAGATAGTATACCATGACTAAGTGGGGTTCATCCTATGACTTTAAGGTTGGTTTAACTTTCAAAAAGCAATCGATGTAATTCTCCATAATTAAAGAAAAAAGATATAAATCATAAGATCACCTCAAAAAATAGAGAGAAAGTACTTGAGAAAATCTAACATGCATTTATGATAAAAACTCTCATCAAACGAGGAAAAGAAGGAAACTTCTTCATTCTGACAAAGGCCAACCGATATAGTTCTTACATGAGGAAAGGCACCCCCTAAGAACAGGAACAAAGCAAGGGTGTTCACTCTCACATTTTCTATTCAATGTTGTACTGGAAGTTCTTGTCAGTACAAAAAAAGCAATAAAAAAAATTAAAAGATACTCAGATTGTAAATGAAGAAATGAACCTATCCTTCTTTGTAGACAACATGATTTTTTATGTAAAAAAATCCTAAAAAAAAAATCTATTAGAACTAGTAAATGAGTTTTAGCAAGGATATCGGATACAAGATCAACATATAAAAATTAACTATTTCTATACTAGCAATGAGCAATTGGAAAATGAATTTGAACAGCAATTAAATTTACAACAGCATCAAAAAACATGAAACATGTGGGGACAGATTAATCAATACACAAGCAAGACCTGTATATTATAGCATATGGTTTTAAAGCTAAATGCTAAGTGATATATAAATATAGTGAGCCCACCATATCTATGGGTTCTGCATCTGTGGATTCACCAACCACAGAATGAAAATATCCACAAAAAAATGATTCCAGACAGTTCCAAAAAGCAAAACTTGAACGTGCCATGGGCTGGCAGCTATTTACAAAGCATTTACATTGTATTAGTTATTATAAATAATCGAGAGGTGATTTAAAGTATATAGGAGAATGTGTGTAGGTTATATGCAAATGCCATGCGATTTTATATTAAGGGCTCGAGCACCCCTGGATTTTGGTATCCTCAGGGGGTCCTGGAACCAATTCATGGATACCAAGGGACAAGTGTACTGAGCCCTACAGTAGGATTCTTTATTAAGGAAAAGAATTCACCATAAAGGCAATTCTTTGAATTCAATCCAAGGCGGGGGGGAGGCTTTAGTTACCACAGTGACAATAAGCCATGATCATAAGGTGATCTTGCCTACATGCTTGTCTCAGAGAACAGTATTAGTCTCATAACCTACACAGTATGTAAAAATTCAAGCCACAACTATGAACTAGTAAAATAAATAAACTACTGAAACTCAGCCAGCTAATGCTCCTTACCCTCATAATTCCTTTCTTTGTGTTCTATCATCAATTGACAAATTTGGAAGTAAATGTTGCAAGAAATAGAAGTCATGAGGAAGGCTTTCTCTTTGAAACACAGTAACTAAAGAACACATCCTTCTGGTTTTTAACAGTTGTGTTAGATGAAAAACATTCTCCCAAAGGTAATATGGCCCTTTCTAAACCCTGTTCACATATTGAAAGCACTTAACTACAAAGGCCTGTTTGAAAATGGATGTTTTTCTCAAAGGCAAAAATCCTTAGAGGAACCTTTGCTATAAGCAACTAAAACATTAAAAAGTGACAATTTTCTTTACAACAGGTACCATTAAAGATTATTTTAAATAGGTTCTCCAATAAATTTTAAAGTTATGTAAAGAGTCAATTAAAATTTTGCTCCTCAGGAATTTATGTATCACATAAAATATACACATATTAATAGCCTACTATGTGTCAGTGCTTCATACAGATGATCTTTTAAAACTGTAGCTATTCCCTGACTTCACACAATACTACAAAGCTACAGTAATCAAGACAGTATGGTACTGGCACAAAAACAGAAATATATATATATCAATGGAACAGGACAGAAAGCCCAGAGATAAACCCACGCACCTATGGTCACCTTATCTTTGATAAAGGAGGCAGGAATCTATAGTGGAGAAAGGACAGCCTCTTCAATAAGTGGTACTGGGAAAACTGGACAGCTACATGTAAAAGAATGAAATTAGAACACTCCCTAACACCATACACAAAAATAAACTCAAAATGGATTAAAGACCTAAATGTAAGGCCAGACACTATAAAACTCATAGAGGAAAATATAGGGAGAACACTCTATGACATACATCACAGCAAGATCCTTTTTGACCCACCTCCTAGAGAAACGGAAATAAAAACAAAAATAAACAAATGGGACCTAATGAAACTTAAAAGCTTTTGCACAGCAAAGGATACCATAAACAAGACCAAAAGACAACCCTCAGAATGGGAGAAAATATTTGCAAATGAAGCAACTGACAAAGGATTAATCTCCAAAATTTACAAGCAGCTCATGCAGCTCAATATCGAAAAAACAAACACCCAATCCAAAAATGGGCAGAAGATCTAAACAGACATTTCTCCAAAGAAGATATGCCAGTTGCCAACAAACACATGAAAGAATGCTCAACATCATTAATCATTAGAGAAATGCAAATCAAGACTAAAATGAGGTATCACCTCACACCAGTCAGAATGGCCATCATCAAAAAATCTACAAACAATAAATGCTGGAGAGGGTGTGGAGAAAAGGGGACCCTCTTGCACTGTTGGTGGGAATGTAAATTGAGACAGCCACTACAGAGAACAGTATGGAGGTTCCTTAAAAAACTAAAAATAGAACTACCATATGACCCAGCAATCCCACTACTGGACATATACGCTGAGAAAACCATAATTCCAAAAGAGTCATGTACCACAATGTTCACTGCAGCTCTATTTACAATAGCCAGGACATGGAAGCAATCTAAGTGTCCATGGACAGAAGAATGGATAAAGAAGATGTGGCACATATATACAATTGAATATTACTCAGCCATAAAAAGAAACGAAATTGAGTTATTTGTAGTGAGGTGGATTGACCTAGACTCTGTCATACAGAGTAAAGTAAGTCAAAAGAGAAAAACAAATTCCATATGCTAACACATATATACGGAATCTAAAAAAAAAAAAAAAAAAAAGAAAAGAAATTAGTCATGAAGAACCTAGGGGAAGGACGGGAATACAGATGCAGACCTACTAGAGAACGGACTTGAGGACACAGGGAGGGGGAAGGACAAGCTGGGACGAAGTGAGAGTGTGGCATGGACATGTGTACACTACCAAATGTAAAACTGATAGCTAGTGGGGAGCAGCTGCATAGCACAGGGAGATCAGGTCGGTGCTTTGTGACCAGCTAGAGGGGTGGGACAGCGACGGTGGGAGTGAGATGCAAGAGGGAGGGCATATGAGGATGTATGTATATGTATAGCTGATTCATTTGTTATAAAGTAGAAACTAACACACCATTGTAAGAATAATAATAATAAAAATTTTTTTTTTAAAGATGGAGCTCTAGTCATCTGAAGGCTTGACTGGGGCTGAGGATCAAAAAAACCCACTGTAGCTATACTCAAAGTGTCCGTAATAACCCAATAAAGAAACTAAGGCTCAGAATGGTTGTGACTAGCTCAAAACTATGCAGGATTTCAGACCACATATCTGGACTTTTTTTTCATTTCAGAAAACAAGGTAGAACCAATCAATTAATCAAATCTTTATTACAAACCTCTGCAATCCTTTTCTATTTAAAAATTCTACTCTTGCATCTCAACATTATTTTTCTCTTTTTTTTTTTTTTTTTTTTTGTGGTAGGCGGGCCTCTCACTGTTGTGGCCTCTCCCATTGCGGAGCACAGGCTCCGGACGCGCAGGCTCAGCAGCCATGGCTCACGGGCCCAGCCGCTCCGCGGCATGTGGGATCTTCCCGGACCGGGGCACGAACCTGTGTCCCCTGCATCGGCAGGCGGATTCTCAACCACTGCGCCACCAGGGAAGCCCTATTTTTCTCTTTTTAAAACTGATTTTATTCCTCATTTACCTAGCACTGTTTCCATTTCAACTGAATTTATAATCAATTTTCAACAACAGAAAAATATTCTGTTTTAAATGAGCTGAAATTTACCTCTCCGCCCCCCCAAAAAATCAAACGCCTCACTTAAAAGTAGGAAACTTTCTAATATACATGTGTATACTAGCAAAAATAAATTTACTACTGCGTTTCCCTGCAAAAATAAAAAATGAGGCCAAAAGACATGTTAGTTAACTAAAAAAAACAGGCATGACAAGAGAGTTGAACAATAAAAATTCTCACTGAAGAAGCTTTAAATCATTATTTATATGTAACCAAAACAATAAAAACAAAAATTACTATAAGCAAATAGAAGTTTCACTTTATATTTCGTTCTAAAATGTTAAAAGATACATTTCCTTGGCAACTCACAAAAGGAGAAAAAAAACTTTTCCACAAGATTCACTGAGCTTGGGCTTCCCTGGTGGCGCAGTGGTTGAGCGTCCGCCTGCCGATGCAGGGGACATAGGTTCGTGCCCTGGTCCGGGAAGATCCCACATGCCGCAGAGCAGCTGGGCCCATGAGTCATGGCCGCTGAGCCTGTGCTCCACAACGGGAGAGGCCACAATAGTGAGAGGCCCGCGTACCGCAAAAAAAAAAAAAAAAAAAAAAAAAAGATCCACTGAGTTCATTTACATTTTTTAAAATGACATAATTTGAGTTTTTTAGAAGTGAGAACACAAACCCCAAAGAAAAAAGCACTATCATGCAAGAAATTTGCAGCAATAACCCAATAATCCAGATACCTAATCTAGCAATATCAAGAACTCAGAAAGAAAATATACATTTCTGAGCAATGGAACTCAAAACATGCATTCATCTGATTCCTCAAGAAGTCCTCTTGAAATCTAGTTCTCTTAATTTAGATATAATTCTGGTAAGTTTGGCTATCAGGTCAGAAGAAGCAAATCAAAAGATGAGAAAGTGCTGCCAGCAGTAATAACAAAAAGTAAGCAAAAACACAGTTGAATGGAGAAAAATCTGTTAAAAAATACACTACTTCAAGACTTACTGTAAAGCTACAGCACTCAAGATAGTGCGGCATTGGCTGAACAGACAAATAGATCAATGAACAGAATAGAGAGCCCAGAAATAGACCCATATAAATACAGTCAGCTGATCTCTGACAAACAAGCAAAGACAATACAAGGGAGCAAAGGTAAGTCTTTTTAACAAATGGTGCTAAAACAACTGAATATCCATATGTAAAAAAATGAATCTAGACACAGAACTTACACCATTCACCATTCAAAACTTAACCAAAATGGATAAGACACCTGAACATAAAACACAAAATTACGAAGTTCCTAGAAGATAACATAGGAGAAAATCTAGATGACCCTGGGTTTGGCAATGACTTTTTAGATATAATACCATATGTACAATACATGAAAGAAATAATTGATGAGTTGGACTTCATTAAAACTTCTACTCTGCAAAAGATACCATCGAGAGAATAAAAAGATAAGCCACAGGCTGGGAGAATATATTTGCAAAAGACATATCTCATAAAAAACTGTTATCCAAAATAGACAAAGAACTCTTAAAATTCAACAATAAGAAAACAAACAAATTGATTAAAATGGGCCAAAGACCTTAATAGACACCTCACCAAAGAAGATATGCAGATGACAAATAAGCATATGAAAAGATGCTCCATATCATACGTCACCAGTAAATTCAAATTAAAACGAGGTAACACTACACACCTATTAGAATGGTATAAATCCAGAACACTAACAATACCAAATGTTGGTGAGAATGTTGAGCAACAAGAATCCTCATTCATTGGTAGTGGGAATGCAAAATGGTATAGCATTTTGGAAGACAATTTGGGGGCTTCTTACAAAACTAAACACACTCATACCACATGATCCAGCAACAGAGCTCCTTGGTATTTACACAAAGGAGTTGAAAACTTATGTTTATACAAAAACTACACAAGGTTCTTTATAGTAGCTTTAGTCATAATTGTCAAAACTTGGAAGCAATGAAGAGGTCCTTCAGTAGGTGAATGGATAAATAATCTGTGTTATCTCCAGACAACGGAATATTACTCAGCACTAAAAGAAATGAGCTATCAAGCAATTAAAAAACATGGAGGAAACTTAACTGCCTATTACTAAATGAAAGAAGCCAATCTGAAAAGGCTACATACTGTATGATTCCAACTATATGGCATCTGGAAAAGGCAGAACTATGGAGACAGGAAAAAGACCAGTGGTTGTCAGGGACTGAAGAGAGGAGAGGGAGGGATTAGGTGAAGCATAGAGGACGCTTAGAAAGTGAAACTACTCTGTAGGACACTATAATGGTAAATACATGTCATTATAAATTTGTCCAAACCCAGATAATATACAACGCTAAGAGTGAACCTTAAAGTAAACTACGGACTCTAGGCAATAATGATGTGTCAGTGTAGGTTCATCAATTATAACAAATGTACCACTCTGGCGTGATAGTATGATAGTGAGCACGTGTGGGGACAGGAAACCTCTGTACCTTCTGCCTAATTTTGCTGTGAATTTAAAACAGCTCTAAAAATAATGTTATTTTTAAAAATACACTACTATTCAAATGCATTTTCTCTAAACTTTTAAAAATATACATACTAACATTCTCCAAATGACCTTGAAGGTATCACTATGTAATAGTAATCGTACAAAAATTATGACACTGAAATATCAAGAACACATCAATTAGGTTTATCATACTTTGTTTCAAAAAGCAAGGAATTGTGTAATACATTTTTAAACTGTTAAAATGTAATCATAAAATGTAAATACATGTTTTTAAACTGCTGTTTGGGAGGCTTAAAGAGTAGGCTTCAGGATTGGAGCAATTAGCTGGAAATTATATGAAACACATCACAGAATGATAGCACAGAAAGAAGGCATTTTTGTAACACCATAATTCTGTGATTACTTCTCTCCCACACTGAAAGCTTACCACTTAGGGGCTTGAAATATCATTCTTCTATGGAACACAGATTTTTCTTAACACTTACAAAGCAAACGGCAACTTATTCCTCAAATCTTAGTCTTTTTATTCATGAACACTCAATAATATTTAAAAATAAAAGACCATTTTATTTCAAGACACTAAAGAGAAATACATTTCTCTTATTTACTTAATTTCAAATCACTTCAATTAAGACATAAAAGAAAAAAAAGTAATCCAAAGGAACATTATGAGGTTCAAAGCACTTGACAAAAAAAAAAGCCTTTAAAAAGATATTAAAAAGAAGATACTCGATGAGACACAATTAAAAATAACAATTCAACCTGACAGTACTAAAGAAAGCTTCCATTAAAGCAGACCAAGGAAATCCACATCTGTCACATGCAGCTTTATTGAGATTTCATCTTGATCAGTGACTTCAGGAGGTATATGAAAGGTGTACAAATGAATCACTACATCTGCTTTCTGAACAGAAATCACCTAATTAAGATCAATAGACACACACCACAGGAATAAAGATGCTAAATTCTACAATGTGATTTTACACCATTCCTCCATATTATTATGTTAAGGGACAACTCTTTCCTTTTTGAATCTGATACAGTGTCCATCTCCACAAAGGAAAAATACATATAAACCTGCACAAATGTTCCTCTGACCAAATTCTCTATTTTGAAAAGTTCATGTGAGTAGGAAGTCCTTGAAGGCACAAGAGTGAATGAATGAATAAGGCTTTAAAAGTAACAACCAAAGTTCAGGTGAAGCAGGAAAGGAAAAAATTATATATACACAAATTAAAATCAGCACTAAAAGGTCACGTTTTCACTGTTCTTTTTTCTTAATCTCTTCCTGATTCCTCACAAAGCCAAGTGCTCTAAACTCAAAACACCACTAAATATTCCATGTTCACAGCCATCTCAAACTTACAGAATACTTTAACTCTTTAGCACTCAAACTCACTCTACATTAGTTTACTCTTAATTTTTTAAAAAAGGAAATCATGTATTCTATCAAATAAATTTTCTATTTTTACCCATCTACTCCCAAGTTCTACATCAAAATTGAGAAGTAGGGCTTTTACAAATGAGAGAAAGTAAGGATTAAAGCTTTTGTTCTTTGCAGTACTTGCCAAAGAAATAATTTTTTGTTTTCTTCCTGAAAGAAGAGTAAAAACAGATTATTACAATAGTTAAATGCCATTTCCCAAGTTCTGAAGGCTTTTCCTAACAAGGACAAACATATCAGACTTATTTTGCCCTTTCTACAAATAGAATGCTGTTACATTTACCATTGTTCAGATAAAGAACACCAGGCCAGAAGGAAGTCGTGACTTCATGGCTCACAATAAAATGTTGGTGAACCTTTGTTAGTTGTTATAAAACAGTCTTAACAACTACCATGAAATGAAAATTTCTCATAGACACTGTTCATATAAACACAGATGTGCCTGGTTTTAACAGAAGAGACAATCCTGAAAGTTGTATGTCTACCCAATCATATTTTAAATCTATCAGGAAAGTTTGCTATTGAAATGCACTTGCCCAAATGCCACCTGAAATGTAAATACTACTGATTTTTCTTAAAGAAAGGCAAACCTACATTTTCAGGTATTTCAAACACCTGAAAAAATATCGTGAGCCTAATATCAGGTAAGCTGTCAGGGGAAGATGCCAAATGCTATTTAGTTCTGATTGAGACGCAGAAGCAGGGAAACATAGTGGGCAGCAGACAGGTCTGGGGAGAATGGTTAGAGAAGAAGCTAAGACTAGGAGTTAGGGGTTGGATTAGATGACTTCTAAGGTTCTGGACAAATTGTGATTGTATTGTAAGGTACATCTGAGCAGTGACAGTGGATAAGTACTGATCAGTTTACATTCCTGTCTATTCTCCCTTGTAAGTGAAATGTTAGATATAGAATCTAAAAGCAGAAAATTAAGTTATTAGACTTCCTGTGATATAAAAACCAACCACGGGTTAAGATTTAGGAATAACCTATCGTAAACACAACCTAGAACTGATTTTTTTTAGGAAAAAACAAAAGTAATTTGATGGGAAAGAATATGATATCATAAAAAGAATATCTCAATCCCTATCTCACACCATACAAAAAAATGAATTCTAGATGACAGAAAAAAACACAAAATGTTCTCATTACAAGGGGTAAAGATTTCTTAGGATTTAAAAAGTAGTAATCATAAAAGAAAAATTTGATAAATTAGACTTCAAAAATATTTACAACTTTTGCTCACCAACTGTCAACACTAGGAAAATGACTAGACAAGCCACAGACTAGAAGACAATGTCCACAGAGCATGTATTTGCCAAAGGACTTATATCCAGAATATATAAAGAATTCCTACAAATCAACAATAAAACGATGTGCACAACACAAAAGAAGACATACAAGTGGTCAATAAGCACATGAAAAGCGCTCACAATCATTAGTCACAGTAAAATACAATACCACTACACAAATTCACCAGAATGACTAGAATGAAAAAGACTGACAACACCAAATGTTGTCAAGAATGCGAAACAAACAGAACGTTGGTAGAAACAGAAAATGGTATGAATGTTTTGGGGAACTGATTGACAGGTTCCTATAAAGTTAGTATTTACAATATGACCCAACAATTCCAATCTTAGGTATTTGCCCAAAAGTACTGAAAACATATGTGTGCTGGAAGATTTGCAAGGATGCCATAGCAGTTTTATTCATAATAGCAAAATACTGTTAATAATCAAAATGCTCATCAACGTTAGGATGGATAAACAATATGTGGTATATTCATATTTATGCAATGGAATACTACTCCATTGCACAGGAACAAACCCTAATCAACTTAGATGAATCTCATACATATTAGACTGAACAAAAGAAGTCATATGATTTCACTTATAAGAATTAGAGTCAGCAAAACTAACCTATGGTGATAGAAATCAGATCAACAGTTGCTTTTGTAGACTGACTGAGGAACAGCAAGAGGGAAGTCTAAGGAGTGAATAGTGTTCTAAATCTTGGTAGACATGTCAGTTATACAGCTGTATATATTTATTAATACTCATAAGTTATATACTCAAACGTTGTGTACTTTACTCAATGTATATTTTACTTGAGTCAATTTTATTTATTTATTTATTTATTTGGCTATGTCGGGTCTTCATTGCTGTACGCAGGCTTTCTCTAGTTGTGGCAAGCAAGGGCTACTCTTCATTGCGGTGCACGGGCTTCTCATTGCAGTAACTTCTCTTGTTGCGGAGCATGGGCTCTGGGTGCATGGGCTTCAGTAGTTGTGGTACGCAGGCTCAGTAGCTGTGGCTTGCGGGCTCTAGAGCGCAGGCTCAGTAGCTGTGGCACACGGGCTTAGTTGCTCCGCGGCATGTGGGATCTTCCCAGACCAGGGATCGAACCTGTGTCTCCTGCATTGGCAGGTGGATTCCTAACCACTGCATCACCAGGGAAGGCCTACTTAAGTCAATTTTAAAAGGGACTCTTCAATAAAATAAGGATTACAAATATCGCAATTCTAGTAAGCTTGCATTAACACAGTGTTATCAGTTACCAATTCCGAAACTACATTCTGAGTATCCTAGGCTTCTAAAAATGAGTAAATATACTAGAGTAGTGGTAGCCAGATTTCTCAATGTTGGCAAAGGAAGATATAAATATAGAAAAGGGAAGGGAATTACAAATATGAAAAGGAGGGGATCCTACTTTGTGCTGTTAGACTGAAATTAGAAGTATCAGTAAAAACTCATAGTTTTTAATAGATAGATATTAACAAATGTGTATAAGTGCATACACATGTGTAGGCATATTTGTACGTGTACATAAATGTGTGTTGTATATACACACATATGAGTATATATGTGTATATTCACACACACAGACATATACACATTTCCTAGTTCTGCTACAGAAAGGCCTTAGAAACAATAATATACTAGGAGCAATAAATACATCTAGTGTTCCAAGATCTTGGTTTCTACATACCATTATCCAATAAAAGGAACCAGGGCTTCTTAGAAAAATGTTGTATCTGGGCTAGAACCAAGAAACTATAAGATGAGCCTGGAACAACTAGTTGCACAAGACAAGAAAGAAGTTTTCAAAGAATCATGAGAACATGCCAAAGGAACACCCGAACCAGCTTGACGGAGCAACCAGTAGCCAAATACGGGACAATCTCAGCATCAAAATAAATAATGATATAAACAATAATAGTAATGGACTATAATACATCCAATTAAGAATCCATGAGTCCATGAGTCCATACTGATGTAAGTCAATAAATAAGGGAAGAAGGGAAAGCTTTTGCCTACATTAGAATGAAACTAGTAAATTCATAAGGAACGATGGAGTTAGAAAATCATCAATTGATATTAAATCTAGTGGGTAAAAATTTGATGAGAAACAACATATTTACATAATCTCAAAAACTGACTTAGAAAATATTTTCTAACTACAAAGGGAAAATAAGAAACTTTTAAGTGGAGAAACTTAGCAGTCACTACCCTAAGCAAGTGATCAAAGCTACTTGGAACAAAGTGACATGTGCCTTCTGACATGATGCACTGAGAACACATCACTTCTATGATACTTGTGCTAAAACTGGATACCCAAATATAATCATGAAGAAATATCAGACAGCTTAAAACACAGGACATGCTACAAAACAACCCATACTCTACAAAAATATTAAGTTCATGAACCATAAAGAAAGGCAAGGAACTGTCCCAGATGAAAGGAAACTAAAGAGATAGGACGATTAGGTGAAATATGTGATCCTGGATTGGATCCTGGACCAGGAAAAAAAAAAGCTATAAGAAACCCTGTGAAGTTGATATTTTACCCTTATTACAAATAAGGAACCCTCTTAAAAAGGTTAAATAAAACTAGTACAAAGTAAACAGTACCTGTAAGATATGTATTCTCAGTATTCAATGTATTAGGCAGGTGGCTACCTCCCTGGACAGCTGTATCAAAGAGTTATAGTCTCAATCAAAAACCTTTACAAACATTAAATTCAGTTAAAATTAAGTATTCTCTCACATACTTTAATAGAAATAATCAAATGGATCACCCTAAGTGTATCAAAGTTGATCATTTCAAGTAAAATAAAAAAGATATAGTGAATATAAGGATATCTGTCATTCATTTATTTTAAAGCAACTTACTTTAAAAGACTTATTAAATGTAAATGAAAGTAAACTCTAGTTAGATGTGATAAATAAAAATTAAAATAGAAGCGACTGTAACCTGCAAAAACTGAACCATAATAACAAATAAAAACCCACACTATTAGCGTACTGAGTTCAAACTTCCATACTTACAAAAGGTACACATACCTTTTCCTAAATGTGTGTTTATGCTCATATATCTAGCTGTTCCTGTAAGGCTCTTATGTTCTCTGTATGGTATGTGTTTCTTTGTCTCTGGATCAATATATTCCTTTGCCAAACCAAAATCTATAATATGAATAACTTGCTGAGTTTTGTTTCCTGGTCGTCCTATTAAGAAGTTCTCAGGCTTTACATCTCTGTATATCAAGTTCTTTGAATGGACATACTCCATGCGAGAAATCTTGATTCAAAAAAAAAAAAAATTCTATTTTAGGCTTTGACTAGCATAAAATAGTGTGATAAAAGCAAGACAATTTTTACAATGAAAACAACATTAAGAAGAAAAAAATCAGAAATTGTTTCAACCCTTT
Source organism: Kogia breviceps (assembly GCF_026419965.1). Classification (NCBI taxonomy): domain Eukaryota; kingdom Metazoa; phylum Chordata; class Mammalia; order Artiodactyla; family Physeteridae; genus Kogia; species Kogia breviceps. Next base: position 101,953,693 of record NC_081313.1, on the reverse strand, counting down.
AAAAGAAACATGATATCACTCTATAGTTTCTTAAATATATGTCCAATTATGATTAAATATCTTTGCTTTTTACTATTTTGGTCACTTATAAAGGAAAGTTCTTGAATTTTATGAATTCCTTTCTTATCAGAAAGCCTGATTCAATCAACACTTTCAGATGATGCTACCTTATAGAAAGCTTTACTAATACAAAATATTTAACTCAAAAATATAAACAGATATATTCACCAAGTTGCAATTTATTCTTCCTTATCTGTTCAACAATGGAGAAAGTTTTACAATTACACTAAAGAAACTTAAAGAGTCTAAACTGTTAAATAAAAAGAATTAACAGAGCACTTTGTTATCTTTTTTATAACTTGTTTACTTTTTTCCTTAGGTATTAAACATTTAAAAAGATCTTGAGACTACAAAACTTTGGAATACAACTCTAATAATAATATATTTTTATTCATTGCTTTACACATTCTCAAATAATGTTCATTGTATAAACTGTCAGAAAATAGATTACAAATAATAAAAGTGCTTCATTTAATGATATTCATGGCTGACAATACAATGTTAAGTGAACACGGTCACTCAAGCCATTTTAGTTTGTTAACAAATTTTGGATCATATAACATATACTATTCTATGACCTATACTTCTCATTAACAATATATTATGAGCATTTTCCAGGTCATGAAACATTCTTTTAATGTATACTTTTTAGTGGCTGCATATTATTTTATGGCTATTAATAATTTATCCAACTAACACTGTTATTTCTGTGCATTCGGGTTGTTTCCCACTTTATTATAGACGTCTTTGCACAAAAAGCTTTAAGTACATCTGAATACTTCCATTGGATAAATCTGTAGAAGTAATGAGTCAACAGATAAAAACAATTTTAAGACTTCTGCAGCATACAATTACTGGCATTTATTTCAAAACTGCCTTAAAATTATCCTCTAAGTTATTTCCCCATAGGCTCCCTGAAATTTAAATGATTTATAAGACTTTCTCATTAGTTTGTTTCTTCTTTTTCTAGGCCATTTTAATTTATTACCAAGATTAAAAACCCATGTTTCTGAGGGTTCTCTTCTCTAAGTATTCATTTTCGACATGAAAAGAGTGCTAGAAACAAATGAATTCTCAAACTGAGCATTCTGACCTTAAAGTAGTAAGATATTAATTTTCTCATACAAATAAAATACACCTGATTCAGTTATTTTAAGTTACAGTCATCCTAAAAGGACAATGATATGAAAAGCAGACATATTTTTATTAGGTCAAATGCTGTGGAAGATAATGTCACAAAACCTTAAACTTTCAGTGTAAATTAGTGACCAAACGAACCACACAATTGTTCAAACAGCTTCAAAACATTCTGCTTTACTTACCAGTTGGATAGCTATCATGAGAACCGTTTTAAGAGAAAATGTTCTGTCACACAAATCAAACAAATCTTCCAAACTAGGTCCCAGAAGTTCCAGCACCATAGCGTTGTATTTCCCACAAGGGCCAAAATAGTAAACTTGAGGTATACCATCTGGAGGAAAAGAATAACAATAAACAATTTTTAAGATTAGCTTTTTTTTCTTTTTGCGGCACGCGGGCCTCTCGCTGCTGCGGCCTCCCCCGTTGCGGAGCACAGGCTCCGGACGCGCAGGCGCAGCGGCCACGGCCCACGGGCCCAGCCGCTCCGCGGCACGTGGGATCCTCCCGGACCGGGGCACGAACCCGCGTCCCCTGCATCGGCAGGCGGACTCCCAACCGCTGCGCCACCAGGGAAGCCCAACAATTTTTTAATAATGTTGTAGCTTCAAGAACTGCAGCAGTATTTTTATTTTTTCCATACAAACAATAAACTTCTCCTGACCCAGCCTCCTCCCTCCGTATACCTTCTCCTTCATGTTCACAGAGTAGCCTGGTTACTCTTCTACTGAACCTGCATTACTGAACTACATTATAAACAGTGCTTCATTGTTGGTCTCCACCAACCTCACAATAGAAAGGAACTGCGCCCTTGAGCCTTGTATTTCCATGGCCTACAGAAATGCTTGGCACATAGGAAAGATCTTATTTTTACTGAACAAAGGAGTTACTGCACTCTTTCATAACCCTGTGGTAGGCATAATGTTAAGTTCAACCCTCAAGATTTCCATCCTCTGGTGTATACAACCCGTATAATCCCTTCCCCCCAAGTGTGGACAAGATTCCCAGATTTCACTCTTGTCATTAGATTATGTTATATGGCAAAGGTAACAAAATTAAGATCCCTGTTAGTGGAGGTTAAATTAATCAAAAGGGAGATTATTCTGTTGGGCATGACTTAATCAGGTAAGATGTTTAAAAAGCAAGTCTAGAAGTCAGAGATAATCAAAGCAGCAGAGCAGTTCTCCTGTTGACCTTAAAGACACAAACTACTATGTTGTAGAAAAGGGCCACATGCCAGGGAATGGTGGGCAGGCCCTAGGAACTGAGAGCCTCATTACACAGCCATGAGGAAGTGAATTCTAGAAATAACCAGTGAGCTTGGAAAAGGACTCAGAGGCTCAGAAAAGATTGCAGTCCAAGCTTACACCTTGATTTACGCCTGGAGAGACCCTTAAAAAAGGACAAAGCTTAGCTATGCCTGGACTCACGACCAATAGAAATTGGGAGATATAAAGTCTCTTATTCTAAGTCACTAATTACTAAATAATTCATTATGCAACAACACAAAATAATACAAACTCCAAAGATAAAGTCTAAATACACAGAAATCAGCTGTATTTTATTTTTAGAACTAATAGACTCCCAATAAACTAACATATAATAGGGGATCATTTTATCTTAACATTGTATCTATTTATTCATTATGAGGAAATAAACAACTTCCATCGTAAATGTCTCAGTTTTACTTAACAGTATTTTTTGTTTTGTTTTGTGTAATGATTTTAGAAAGGAAAAAAACTTTCTAAAATATACTAAAACCTTCCCATCCTTTTTAAAATAAAGAGTATGGAAAACATAATTTCACTCTGTTGTTTATTTTATCATTTTGCATAATAATTATTGCATGGGCAAAACAAAACATTGAACTAGAAGCCAGGATAACTAGGTTCTTAGTTTGGCTTAATACTAACTATTCAACCTCTCAAGCAGACTTCAGTTTATCTATACTAGTAGTTTAGATAAGGCCAGTTTTTCTAAAATGTGAGTATGAGAAAGGTAGCAGAACAGCTGAAGATAGGAAGGTAAGATAATATAATCATGATAGGGGTAGGGGAAGGAGACAAGTTCAAATTGCGTACATGGTCCCCTCCCCCAAAATAGAGATTCTCATACAACCCCATGTGTACACATCACCACCCTGTACCACACCACACACACACACACACACACACACACACACACACACACACACACACACACACACACACACTTCCCCCGGCCACTGAGAATCATTATCTTAGCATAAGCCACTTTTACTAGAGCCACTCATATCATATTTGAGTCATATCTACTCCCATTATGAGTAAAAACAGATAAAAGGCTTAGAAATAGTGGATGAGAGACTCTAACATTTATTCAACTCTGAAATACTGATTTTAGTATGCTATATACATCAAGAGCCTAGAGACACAATCAAGACTTACCAACAGCTCTCAGCTACTAAGTTTTAAAAAATATTTCTACAATGCTTTCCCTCCTCTATTCCACTGAAAGTGCTAACTTTTATGCTCTTAATTTAGCAATCTCTTAATAACCCATTTCCACTCTTCAGTTTGTTGCTTCTTGGTCATAAAGATTTTCACCGAACTCAGGAGGAGAATGAATGAACACAGTGAGAGCTTCAACAGGGATTGAAATATAGGAAAGTACAAAAGAGGTTATAACTCAATTGAAAAATATACTAGAGGAGTTCAACAGTAGACTGGATGAAGTAAAAGAATGAATCAGTGAGCTGAAAGACAAAACAACTGAACTCATCCAGACAAAAGCAAAATGAAAAGGAGAATTTTAAAAAGTGAAATTAATTTAAGAAACCATTGAGACAGCAACAAGCAAAATAACATTTGCATTATATGGATCCCAGAAGAAGAAGAGAGAAAAAAGGGGCCAGAAAAACTATCTGAAGAAATATGGCCAAAAATTTTTCTAATCTGGGGAAGGAAACAAATATCCAGGTCCAGGAATCCCAGAGAGTTCCAAAAAAGATTAACCCAAATAGACATACACCAAGACACACTGTAATTAAAATGGTATAAGTTAAGGATAAAGAGAGGATCCTAAAAGCAGCAAGAGAAAACCAACTTGATACATACAAAGTAAACTCCATAAGACTATCAGCAGATTTTTCAGCAGAAATTTTACAGGCCATTAGTGAGTGGCATAACCTACTTAAAGTGCTAAAAGGAAAAAACTCCCAACAAAGAATTCTCCACCTAGCAAATTTATCATTCAGAATTGAAGAAGGGATCAAGACTTTCCCAGATAAACAAAAGCTTAAAGGAGTTCATCACCACAAAACTGGCCCTACAAGAAATATTTAAGAGATTTCTTAAGCTGAAGAGAAAAAGCACTAATTAATAATAAGAAAACATATGCAAGTAAAAAATCTTTCTGGAAAAGGTAAATATATAATAAAGGTAGAGGATCAATCACTTATAAAGCAAACATGATGGTTTAAAGACAAGAAGTAGTAAATTTAAATTAAATTCCAACAGTTAGTTAAGGGATGCATAATTTGCTACCAGCTTAAAACAGGCTACTACTTACATAGGGTGTTATATATGAACCTCACAGCAACCACAAGGAAAAAAACTTACAGTAAATAAACAAAAGAAAATGGAAAGAAATTTAAATGTAACACTGAAGAAAACCACCAAAACACAAAGGAAGAGGGAAAGAGAAGAAAGAGAGAGGAACTACAAAAACAACCAGAAAACAATTAACAAAATGACAAGTACATACTTATCAATAACTACTTCAAATGGACTAAAATAGCCAAGAAAAAGACAGTGAGAGACTGTTTGAATTAAAAAAAAAAATAAAAACAGATCCATTTATATGCTGCCTACACAAGACTTACTTCAGGAGAAAGGACTCAGACTGAAAGTGAAGGAATGGAAAAAATTTCAATGCAAATGTAAATAAAAAGAAAGCTGGAGTAGCTATACTCATATCAGACAAAACAGACTTTAAAACAAAGACTATATTAAAAGACAAAGAAAGGCAAACATAATGATAAAGGTGTCAATCCAGCAAGAAGATACAACATTTATAAATGTATATGCATCCAGCAGAGGAGCACTAAGATATACAACACAAATATTAACAGACTTAAAGGGAGAAATTGAAAGCAAAACAATAATAGCAGAGGACTTTAACACCCTACTTACATCAATGGGTAGATCATCCAGAAAAAAAATCAAAAAGAAAACATCAAACTTAAATCACTCATTAGATCACATGGACTTAACATATAGAACATTCCATCCAAAAGCACCAAAATATAATTCTTCTCAAGTGCACATGAAACATTCTCCAGGATAGTTCACATATTAGGTCACAAAAAAAGTCTCAATATAAATTCAGAAAGGCTGAAATCATATCAAGCATATGCTCTGGCCACAATACTATGAAACTAAAAATCAATCACAAAAAGAAAATAGTAAAAACCACAGAAATGTGGAAATTAAACAACATGCTACCAAACAACCAATAGGTCACTAAAGAAATCAAAAAAATACCTAGAGGCAAATGAAAGCAGAGATACAACGTACCAAAATCCATGAGATGCAGCAAAAGCGGTTCAAAGAACAAAGACCATAGCAATATAGGCCTACCTCAAAAATGAGAAAATTCCAAAATAAATAATCTAAATTTACAAATAAAGGAAACATAAAAAGAATAAACGAAGCTCCACATTCGAAGAAAGGAAATAATAAAGATCTGAGCAGAAATAAATGAAATAGACATTTAAAAAACAACAGAAAAGATCAATGAAACTAAGAGCTAGTTCTTTGAAAAGATAACCAAAATTGACAAATCTTTAGCTGGACTAACCCCCATAAAAAAGAAAAAGAGGGGCTCAAACAAATAAAATCAGAATGAAAGAAGAGAAATTACAACTGATACCACAGAAATACAAAATATCATAAGGGACTACTATGAACAATTCTACACCAACAAATTAGACAACCTAGAAAAAATGGAAAATTCCTAAAAACATCCAAGCTTCCAAGACTGAATCATGAAGAAACAGAAAATTTGAATAGAACGATTACTAGTAAGGAGACTGAAACTGTAATCAAAAGCTCCCAACAAACAGAAGTCTAGTATGTGGCTTCACTGGCAAATTATACAAAACATTTAAAGAATACCAATCCATGTCAAACTCCTTCTCAAACTCTTCCAAAAAATTAAAGAGGAAGAAAACCTTCCAAACACATCTTATGAAGCCAGCATTACCCTGATACCAAAACCAGACAAGGACACCATAAAAGAAAATTACAGGCCAAAATCCTTGATGAACAAAGATGCAAAAACCCTCAACAAAATATGAGCAAACCAAATCAAGCAATACATTAAAAGAATCATACACCATGATCAAGTGGGATTTATTCCAAGGATGCAAGAATGTTCAACATCTGCAAATCAATCAACATGATACCATATATTAACAAAATGAAGGATAAAAATCACATGACCATCTCAATAGATACAGAAAAAGCATTTGACAAAATTCAACATCCATTTATGACAAAAATTCTCAACCAAGTGGGTATGGAGTGAACATACCTTAACCTAATAAAGGCCATATATGACAAAGCCACAGCTAACATCATACTCAATGATGATCAGGAATAAGAGAAGGATATCCACTCTTACCAATTCTATTCAACACAGTACTGGAAATCCTAGCTGTAGCAATTAGGCAAGAAAATTAATAAAAGTGATCCAAATCAGAAAGAAAGAAGTAAAACTGTCACTATTTGCAGATGACATGATACTATATATACAAAGTTCTAATGATGCCACAAATAAAACCTGTTCAAACAAATAAATGAATTCAGTAAAGTTACAGGATACAAAATCAATATACTGAAGTCTGTGGTTTTTCTATACACTAAGAATGAACTATCAGAAAGAGAAATTAAGAAAATCCCATTTACCACTACATAAAAAAGAATAAAATACCTAGCAATAAATTTAACCAAGGAGGTGAAAGACCTATACACTGAAAACTTTAAGACACTGATGAAAGCAATCAAAGAAGACACAAATGAATGGAAAGATATTTCATGCTTATGGACTGAAAGAATTTATATTGTTGGAATGTCTATACTACCCAAAGCAATCTATAGATTCAATGCAATCCCTATCAAAATTCCAATGGCGTATTTCACATGACTATAACAAACAATCTTAAAATTTGTATGGAACCACAAAAGACACTAAATAGCCAAAACAATCTTGAGAAAGAAGAACAAAGCTGGAGGTTATCATGCTCCCTGATTTCAAACTACAGCAAACCTTTAAACAGCACATGTTTGAAATGCACATACCCACAGATTTTTTTCAATAATAAATACTAGATAGAGTACTACAAAATCTGCGTTGGTTTAATCCAAGGATGCAGAACCATGGATATGGAGGAACTGTGTATACCAAGGGCCAACTATAAGTTATACATGAATTTGCAACTGCAGAGAATGGCAACCCTAACCTCCATAATGTTCAAGGGTCAACTGTACATTATAAAGCTACAGTAATCAAAACAGTATGGAACTCACACAAAAACAGACACACAGATCAATGGAACAGAACTGAGAGTCCAGAAATAAACCCGCAAATATATGGGCAATTAATTGACAACATAGGAGCAAAGAACATACATGGAGAAAGAATAGTCTCTTCAATAAATGGTGCTGGGAAAACTGGACAACTACAGCCAAAAGAATCAAACTAGACCATTATCTCACACCACACACAAAAATTAACTCAAAATGGATTAAAGACATGAATGTAAGACCTGAAACCATAAAACTGCTAGAAGAAAACATAGGTAACTTCATTTATATGAGTCTTAGAGATATTTTTGTGGATCTAATTCCAAAAGCAAGGGAAACAAAAGCAAAAATGAACAAATGGGACTACATCAAACTAAAAAGTATCTGCACAGTGAAGGAAACCATCATCAAAACAAAAAGGCAACCTACTAAATGGGAGAAGATATTTGTAAATCCAATAAGGGATTATTATCCAAAATATATGAAGAACCCATACAACTCAAAAACAAACAAGCTGATTAAAAAATGGACATTTTTTAATGAATAGACATTTTTCTAAAAAAGACATACAGATGGCCAAAAGGTACATGAAAAGATGTTCAACATCACTAATTATGAGGGAAATGCAAATCAAAACCACAATGAGAGATCACCTCACACCTGTCAGAATGGCTATTAGCAAAAAGAAAAAACTCATAAATATTGGAGAAGATGTGGAGAAAAGGAAACACTTGTACACTGTTGGTGGGACTGAAAATTGGTGCAGCCACCATGGAAAACAGTATAGAGTCCTCAAAAAATTAAGAATAGAACTACCATCTGACCCAGCTATTCTACTTCTAGGTATTATCTGAAGAACACAAAAACAATTTGAAAAGATATATGAACCCCTACGTTTATTGCAGCATTATTTACAATGGCCAAGATACGGAAATAACCTAAGTGTCCATGGGTGCATGAATGGATAAAGAAAATGTGGTACATATACACAAAGGAAAACTACCCCACCACAAAAAAAGAATTAAATCCAATCCTGCCATTTGCGACAACATGGATGGACCCTGAAAGTTTTATGTTAAGTGACATAAATTAAGTAAAGAAAGACAAATACCGTAAAATTTCACTCATGTATAGAACGTAAAAAAACAAATGAACAAACAAAATAAAACAAAAACAAACTCATAGATACGGAGATCAGATTAGTGTTTACCAAAGGGAAAGGGAGTTGGGTGGAATGGGTGAAATGGGTAAAGGGGGTCAGCTGTATGTTGATGAATGGTAACTATAAATGTGCTGATGATCACTCTGTAGTGTGTACAGGCATAGGAGCTATTTTAGGAGCTATTTTGGGTTCAGTTCCAGACCACCACAATAAAGGGAATACCAAAATAAAGTCACACGAATTTATTGGTTTCCTGGTGCATACAAAAGTTATGTTTACACTATACTGTAGTCTATTAAGTGTACAGTATCATTGTCTAAAAATACCATGTACATACCTTAATACCTTAAAAACATTTTATGGCTAAAAATACTAACCATCATCTGACCCTTCGGTGAGTCATAGTAGTAACATCAAAGATCACTGATCACAGATCACCATAACAAATATAATAATAATGGAAAAGTTTGAAATACTGTGAAGATTACCAAAATGTGACACAGAGACAAGGTTTGAGCAGATGCTGTTGGAAAAATGGCATCGAAGACTTGCTCACTGTAGGGTTGCCACAAACTTTCAATTTGTTAAAAAAAAAAAAAATCTGTGAAGCACAATAAAGCAAAGCACAATGAAACAAGGTATGCCTGTACAGATGTCAAATTATAATGCTGCACACCTGAAACTTACATAACTTAAAAATGTTATTCTGGGACTACAAAGAAAAACTTGAATTGGAAAAAGATGTAGACCACATTTATTTAATCCAAGTATTAACTATAACTGAGCAAGTATTTCTCAAACACTCTCCCTAATATTTAAAGTTACAGAACCTTACTTCTACTCTTAACTATTAACTTCATTTTGGAGCTACTCGGAATTAAGCAAAGTAGAGTTGACCCTTGAAAAACACAGGAGTTAGGGGCACTGACCCTCCATGCAGTCAAAAATCCATGTATAACTTATAGTCAGCCCTCCATATACATATTTCAGTTCCTCTGTGTCTGTGGTTCCAGATCCTTGGATTCAACCAACCCTATATTGTATAGTACTGTAGTATTTACTATTGAAAAAAATACATGTATAAGTGGACCCACACTGTTCAAACCCACACTGTTCAAAGGTCAACTGTGTACTATTCAGACTCTGTCGCCCAATAAAATAATTTTGGCTTCCTCTCCCTTCCTACCATACGTCCTTAACAGAAGAAATGGATCCATTCTAGGGCTCAGATTTACTTTGACTTACTGTTTGAGCTTTTCTAAGGCTGCATTTCAAATTTTTTTACCACAGTTCTGCTATCCAAATTGCCAAATTTTCCTTTTACCCAACCTTCAAGTCTACTCTTTTCAAACTTGTCTATTAAGCATGACTCAAAATTCATAATTATTCACACAGAATTTCTCAGAGTTGAAGAGATGTAAGCATAAATAAATCTGCTCTGCTGTATTTCATATAAGCCAACTCATTGTTGAGAGAATTACTGTGTACCTAACATGTACATTCAATCAAGCTATACACATAATATAACTTTGGGTTTCTAAAATAACACAGAATTTCTCAGAGTTGAAGAGATGTAAGCATAAATAAATCTGCTCTGCTGTATTTCATATAAGCCAACTCATTGTTGAGAGAATTACTGTGTACCTAACATGTACATTCAATCAAGCTATACACATAATATAACTTTGGGTTTCTAAAATAACACCAAGAAAAAGATCAATAAAGGGACAAATGAGAACTGCTTCAATTTTCTCCAAAACTTCCTTTCTTTAATGGTTTCAAAGTGTCTCAAAAATATTTATCTCTACCTTACTCAGGATGGCTAAATTCCATAAACAGCATTACATTTCATTGAATAAATTAAACAGACATTTAGTCTCCAATCCGAATAAAAATACCTCAACTTTATCACGCAACATAATTTTACCTTAAAACATGACTCAGCACAGATCTTTGGTGAAAAAAAAGACGATCTCACTCTGACTCTTTGAGATACATACTGTTTTATGAGTCAATGAATGCAAAAACTTCTTACATAACTACTAATGTATTTCAACACATATTTTATCATTGAAGTATAGGATCAAGAGTCATATATTTTTTTAAAATCAAAAATATAAAGCAAACACTGTAAAGACCAAACTAAAATTTCATTTCCCAGGACAAGTCTGGGCAGTTTTCTAACAATGATCAAACAAATTAAATTGTTATGAGTTAGGAAAAGCTGCAACAGGGGCTGAGGAGTACCCTAAGCAAACACCAAACAAAACAACCACACCAATATAAATATGATACACAAGAAAGAGGGTTTTTGAAAGTGGGAGAGGTGAAGGACAAGAGGGCAAGAAAGAAGAGAGAGGTTCAGAAAGAAGGCTGAGAACAAAGAGTAATGAATGTTTTAAGTTACTAGCTGTGTCTCTTGATCAAAGTTTTTGGCTACTGAACTGCACGAATGCAATCCAACTCATGGGCAAAAGCAAGCGTTTTTATTTGTTCTTACACCCAGTGAATTTTCAACTATAAACTTTTACTCCACCCAATTCCAATTGTTCTAAGAGTATTTTTGAGACTACTATAAAAAGTCATTGATGGTGAGTTGATGAAAGTTAGTCTCATAGCTTCAAACATCACTAATTTTCAGTGATGCTTATCAGCATTCCCAATATTCAAGACAAGTATATTTTTTCCCAAGAAAAGCTTAAGAATGGGCAAGAATACAAAATTCACATATTATATGAAAATACAATCTAACCATCACTCTCCCAAAATTAATTTAATTGAACACTTCATTTTATATATCAGCATTCCACTTAAGTGACAAAACAACATTAATTAATTAGTCACAAAATAACACTTGGAGGTCTAATACTCTCAATACTGCTTGGTACTTCAGTTCCTTATAGGTGGGCAACACTTAAGTATGTTATTAAAAGAAATATTAGCATGATGTTTCTTTCCATTTTCAGGTCCAGTATTGTTCATGGAGGAAGGATTAGAACAACAGTATTAACATTCTTCACAGGAAATTTAAACTCTACAGATTTGATCAAGAAAAACTAAAACCTGGGACTTCCCTGGTGGCCCAGTGGTTAAGAATCCATCTTGCAATGTAGGGGACGCTGGTCGATCCCTGGTCGGGGAACAAAGATCTCACATGCTGCGGGGCAACTAAGCCCGTACTCCACAGCTAGAGAGCCCAAGTGCCACACTACAGAGCCCATGTGCTCTGGAGTCCATGCTCCACAAGTACAGAGAAGCCTGCACACCGCAACAAAAGACCCCATGTGCTGCAACTAAGACCATTAAAAAAAAAAAAAAACTAAAACTAAAATCTGATTAGAAATACTAAGTACAGAATTATCACATAGGCTATGTTCTTTTCCAAGGAAGTTTTGCTTTCAGGCATTCTTAACCTTTAGCACAAATGCTTATACTTCTAGCTCAGCAGTTCTCAACACACGGTCTGGAGACATTTAGGGACAGGGGTAGGTAGTCCATGAGACTCCTTCAGGAGGGCAGTGACATCAAAATTATTTTTATAATAACACCAAGATGTTATTTACCTTTTTCACTCTCATTCTCTTACAAGTGAAAGTCAAGTTTTCCAGAGGCTACGTGAATGTGATATGGCAATGGATTGAAGGCAGAATCCATTGTTTTTTATTAAGCCAGACATTAAAGAGATGTGCACAACATGTAAAACAAGGCCACTTTTCTCAAGTTTGGAAAATAGCATTAGTTGTGATTTTAAAATACTATTGTTGTTATTTTAAAATGAATACAGCAATATTTTTATATTTGTTTTAATTTCTCATATGGTAAATATCAATAGCTATAACCCACAAAAACAAAAGCCCTCTGGGATCCTCAAAAAGTTTTAGGAGTCCAAAAGGATCATGAGACCCAAAAGTCTGAGAATTACTGTTCTGTCTGATTAGGAAGCCCTGATATGAACAAACAGGTGCAATGAGTTCCAAACTTGGTAACAGTCATCCCATTAAAATACCACATCACCCACATTTAGTAATATTCTAGCAATTAACGCCAAATAAAAGGAAAAGCCACCTCACTGTAAAACAGAAGAGTCCTTTTACTGATAATTCTATTTATACATTTAAAAATTAGTCTTAATTTCAAAGAACATTAAAAAGTAACACCACCTACAAACAAGTAATGTTTATTATAATATATAGAATATTGAATAAATATTATATATATTATTCAGTTACTATCCTCTTTAGGCATAAACAGTTAAGAAAAAATAGATTCTCTCTTACCATTTTTACCCCCAATCTACAAGCTTACAAATCTGTTCTTCTCACAATATGCTTCTTTATATTTAAATAAAAATAAAACATGAAATCATATTATTTTTCATGGCTTTATACTTCTTATGATTACATAGAGAATTACAAAAATGATGCTGTATTTCAGAAAATTAAGTCCTTCATCACCATTTACTTATACCCTATTCAAAAATGAGGTCTGTTTTTTATGTAAGATTGTGTATTAATTAATCACTGAAAGTATTAATAGTATAATTACCACACAACATAAACTATCCTAATACCTGGACCATATAGTTGAAACTACTACTGGTTAACCTTTCTTTCTTATATTGATAATGCATAGCATTATTTAAACACACACATTCTCCATAAACTACAAATTTAACAGAAAAACTTTGTACACTTCTATCCAACAGTACCAATATACATATTCACATATAAATTAGTAAAAGTTTAGCAATGCATAACTTATAGAAATTCCCATACAGAAAGGTCTCTAACCTCACCAGTATAGTATTCTTCATTATTTTTGTTAATACCAAAATATAACAGGTAATATTCTAATTATTTCATTCACTTAACTTTCATGGTTTTGACAATATTTTCTTTCCTTTTTCTCAAAAAGACACTTATATACAGAAAGAGTAGAATTTCTTAAATTCTTAAAACATGGTCAGAGAAACCCTAATCTGCCAACTTAATGAATAAGACATTTTAGAAATTATTTAATGCATATACCCACGTTTAAAAGGCTTATACTACTACCTACAACTTTCTCAAAGGTGAACAGTATGATAAAATGTTCATACAATATGGAATCACCAAAGCCCACTTAGCTAGAAGACAGGGCTAAATACACCAATAAACAAGACATAAACCAAGAAGGCAGAAGGGTCTGTATAAAGAATGAAGAGAAGTTTTTCTAATTCTTAGAAGGCAATACTATGACAAGTGTTAATTTTAGAAACAGCCACTGCTGCTATTATCAAATTATTCTTTAGAACTAGAAAATTATTCTTTAGAACTACATAATTCAGGCAACATCAAAAAGTCAAGCCGTGCTCGCTTCGGCAGCACATATACTAAAATTGTAATGATACACAGAAGATTAGCATGGCCCCTGCACAAGGATGACACGCAAATTCGTGAAGCGTTCCATATTTTTATACATGAAAATAAACTCAAAATGGATTAAAGACCTAAATGTAAGGCCAGACACGATCAAACTCTTAGAGGAAAACATAGGCAGAACACTCTATGACTTAAATCACAGCAAGATCCTTTCTGACCTACCTCCTAGAGAAATGGAAATAAAAACAAAAGTAAATAAATGGAACCTAATGAAACTTAAAAGCTTTTGCACAGCAAAGGAAACCATAAACAAGACGAAAAGACAACCCTCAGATGGGAGAAAATATTTGCAAATGAAGCAACTGACAAAGGATTAATATCCAAAATTTATAAGCAACTCAGGCAGCTCAATAACAAAAAAACAAACCACCCAATTCCAAAATGGGCAGAAGACCTAAATAGACATTTCTCCAAAGAAGATATACAGATTGCCAACAAACACATGAAAGAATGCTCAACATATTAATCATAAGAGAAATGCAAATCAAAACTACAATGAGATATCATCTCACAACATCATTAATCATAAGAGAAATGCAAATCAAAACTACAATAAGATATCATCTCACACCGGTCAGACTGGCCATCATCAAAAAATCTACAAACAATAAATCCTGGAGAGGGTGTGGAGAAAAGGAACCCTCTTGTACTGCTGGTGGGAATGTAAATTGATACAGCCACTATGGAGAACAGTATGGAGGTTCCTTAAAAAACTAAAAATAGAACTACCATAAGACCCAGCAATCCCACTACTGGACATATACCCTGAGAAAACCATAATTCAAAAAGAGTCATGGGGGCTTCCCTGGTGGCGCAGTGGTTGAGAGTCCACCTGCCGATGCAGGGGACACGGGTTCGTGCCCTGGTCCGGGAAGATCCCACATGCCACGGAGCGGCTAGGCCCGGGAGCCATGGCTGCTGAGCCTGCACGTCTGGAGCCTGTGCTCTGCAACAGGAGAGGCCACAACAGTGAGAGGCCCACGTACCACAAAAAAAAAAAAAAAAAAAAAAAAAAGAGTCATGTACCAAGATGTTTATTGCAGCTCTATTTACAATAGACAGGACATGGAAGCAACCTAAGTGTCCATTAACAGATGAATGTATAAAGAAGATGTGGCACATATATACAATGGAATATTACTCATCCATAAGAAGAAACAAAATTGAGTGGTTTGTAGTGAGGTGGATGGACCTAGAGACTGTCATACAGAGTGAAGTAAGTCAGAAAGAGAAAAACAAATACCATATGCTAACATATATATGGAATCTTAAAAAAAAAAAAAAAAAAAGAAAAAAAAAAGGTCAGAAGAACCTGGGGGCAAGACGGGAATAAAGATGCAGACCTACTAGAGAATGGACTTGAGGATACGGGAAGGGGGAAGGGTAAGCTGGGACAAAGTGAGAGAGTGGCATGGACATATATACACTACCAAACGTAAAATAGATAGCTAGTGGGAAGCAGCCGCATAGCACAGGGAGATCAGCTCTGTGCTTCGTGACCACCCAGAGCGGTGGGATAGGGAGGGTGGGAGGGAGGGAGATGAAAGAGGGAAGAGATATGGGGACATATGTATATGTATAACTGATTCACTTTGTTATAAAGCAGAAACTAACACACCATTGTAAAGCTATTATATTCCAATAAAGATGTTAAAAATATATATTAAAAAAAGGCGAGGCGCTCACTTGAGAAAAAATTACTTAACAATTTAACATATGCACAGTCTCAAATAGTATATTTAACATCATTTCCATAGTTAGAGTTCTTCCAAGAATAGTAATTTATGACAGGAAAAAAAAATGTTATTTGACTTTCTGTGATAAAGTATCAGCTGATAAAGAAATTCCAAGGAATAAATGATTGCAAATTAGGTCAATATGGCCTATATAAACCATCTGATGTCAAGGAAATAATTTAAGACACAGAAACATGATTCAGAATCACAGATCTTCAAAAAACTTTTCCCCATACATTGTAAAATATGTCCCGTGCATTTTCATGAAGTATCATATCAACAATTCAACTAAACTTTTTTCCAAGTAAATTAAAAAAAACTGAATTAATTCTAATAATTAAAACCTATGCTTCTCTAGAAAGTGATTATTTTTAGGCAGCTGAATTGTACAGTCAGTTAATTAAATAACTACCTGCATATGTCCTTGGTTTATCGTTTCTGATCATTTAAAAATTACTCAATGACTTTTTTTCCTTCTATTTCTGGATCTCTAAAATTAAATTTACCTAATCATAGGGTGATACAAGTGATATTAATTAAAATAAGTTTTTGAAATTACATGGTTATGTCTATTTGTCAAAAGTGGAATAAGCTCAAAGTGTAATAATATGATTTTACATAATATTAATATATCAAATTTTAAACATATGATCACAAAAGCTGAAAAGCTATAGGAAATATTGGAGATTATGTACTGCAACTTCATATCTGATGATAGAAAACAGCCTATTATTCTCATTAAAGAATTTACCATTTCAACCATTTACCAAGGGCTACAATTGTCAATCATTCTGCTCAGTTTCAAGGATAAAAAAATGATTCTCACTGCCCTCAAAGAGTTCAAATTTTAATGGAGGGGAGAGACATAAGCAAATATAAGTACAATATGGTATGATGAAAGAAAAATGAAGATGTATTCAAAAGAACTTCAGGTCAAAGAGGAAGCTTTTTCTGGAATGAAACAGATACCAGAAAATGCACTGCAAAAGAGGAGACACTTTAGCTGGGGACTGAAGAAAGAAGAAATTCAGTGAGAAAGACATTCCATAAAGAAGAATTCTGATATATGAAAATAATACCTATTCAGAGAACACTAAGTTTAGTGCAACTAAAAAGTGGGTCGAGTAGAAAGAGAAAGAAATGTGGACTTTATACTAAATGACAAGTCTCTAAGAGGAATGGAGGGAAGAAGAAAGTGAGATGCACAAAAAGAAGCCCAATTCAAAACAAAGGTGACAATGAAGACTGGGAGAAGAGAATGAAGTCAAGAGATCTCTTGAGAGACATAACTGACGGACCTTTTTGATGATTATCCCCAAAAGTCAAAATTAAAGGTGACTAACACTTTCAGCTTGAATGGGTGAGCCACTAATGGAACAAGATAATCCAGAAAAATAAACAGGTCTTTTGGAAGAGAGAGAAATCATTGGAAAAGTAAGGGGAAAGAAGATAGGGAGAGAAATTCTGGGTATATAGAATTTCTGATTCTAGTAAGGACATACATGAATGACTAAATTTTAAGAATGAAGGTCAGGATAAAGAATTGGAAATTATCCTTATATAGATGGTAATTTCATCCTTTCCTTCCTCCCTCCTGTTACAAAAAAATCCAAAATCATAAAAATGAAAGCCACATACTAAAAACAGAAGGAAGAATCTAGAGTGAGCCTGATTCCTTACTTCTGTGTAGCCATATCAATCCTACAATTGTCTACTTCAGGACTCCTTGTTTATTTTTCCTCACATAACATTGCTTTACTTGTTTAAGCTACTGCTGTCATGATTTTTGATACTGACAGTCAAATTTACTCCTACCCAATGCAGTGGTCATCATGGTTTTGCCTGTGTTCCTCTTCTCTTGACACTCTCTACACTCTCCTATGGGAGACCTCATCCATTCCCTTAAGCTTTAAAAACAACCTATGTGTTGATGACTCCCAAATCTAGATCTTCATTTTACTCAATAAATGCTGAATGAATATTATAAAACAAGACCATTTGAAACATTAAATTTTTGCTTTCAGAGAAAGTGATAATGGTATAAAACAATATTCTAATCCTATGGAAAGCTATAAATAATACAAAGAGTCAACCCTCATACGCACACTGCAGTAAAGCTGTACAGTCCTACTGTATATATATAACAGATTCAGTGAACAAATAGGAGAGAAAAGTGGGATACTGCCAGGGAGGTTAGATAAGGAGAAAGACTTACAGGAGAATCAAAACCTAGAGAGTAGAACTAGATAAACTGTATTTCACAGATATCTCAGTAAATAATTCTAAATAAATCTGTTTTAATTTGTTTTTGCTGTGGCAAAATATACATAATAGAAAATTTATCATTTTAACCATTTTTAAATGTACAGTTCAGTAGCATCAGGTATAGTCATATTGTTGTGCAACCACCACCACTATCCGCCTCCAGAACTTTTTCATCACCCCAGACTGAAACTCTATACCCATTAAACAATATTTTCCCACTCCCCTCTCCTCTCAGCCCCTGGCAACCACCATTCTGCATTCCGTCTCTATGAATCTGACTACTCTGGGTATCTCAAAAAGTGGAATCACACAGTATTTGTCCTTTTGTGACTAGCTTATTTCATTTAGCAAGGTTCCTCTATATTGTAGCACGTGTCAGAATTTCCTTCCTTTTTAGGGCTGAATAATATTCCCTTCTATGTATATAACAACACTTTGTATATCCATTCAAAGTTGTTTCCACCTTTTGGCTATTGCAAGTCACACTGCTATGAACATGGGTGTACAACTATCTGTTTAAGTCCCTGCTTTCAGTTCTTTTATACATATAATTAGAAGTGGAATTGCTGCATCAAATGGTAATTCTATGTTTAATTTTTTGAGGAACAGTCATACTGTTTTCCACAGCAGCTGCAGCAATTCACATTCCCACCAGTAATGCACAAAGATTCCAATTTCTCCACATTCACACCAACACTAGTTGTCTACTGGTTTTTGGCTTGCTTTTCCTTTATTTAGTTAATAACAGCCACCCTAATGGGTGTGAGGTGGTATGTCTTTATGGTTTTGACTTACATTTTCCTAATGATTAGTGATATTCAGCATCTTTTCATGTGCTTATTGGCCATTTGTATATCTATCTTCTTTAGAAAAATGTCTATTCAAGTTCTGTGCCCACTTTAAAGTTGGATTGTTTGTATTTTTGTTGTTAAGTTTTAAGACTTCTTTATATATTCTGAATATTGATTAAATATATCTACTTTTAAAAATTTATTTATTTTATTTATTTTTGGCTGCATTGGGTCTTCGTTGCTGTGTGTAGGCTTTCTTCAGTTGCGGAGAGCGGGGGCTACTCTTTGTTGCGCTGTGCGGGTTTCTCATTGCGGTGGCTTCTCTTGTTGGAGAGCACGGGCTCTAGAGCACAGGCTCAGTAGTTGTGGCACACGGGCTTAGTTGCTCCACAGCATGTGGCATCTTCCCGGACCAGGGCTCAAACCCATGTCCCCTGCACTGGCAGGAGGATTCTTAACCACTGCGCCACCAGGGAAGCCCAGTATACCTATTTTTAAAGAGAACACTAACAAGCAAGTTGGTACTTAAATGAAACTTACAATATCATAAAAGAATTATAGATTAAATTACTATGAATGCCCCACTTATGATTAAGAGCAGTCTGAAAATACAATCCTTTCAAGTAGCAATTCCAAAATCAAATCATTTTTAAGTCATCAGTCTCTCCTCAAAACAATTAAACATTCTTGTTTTTCTATAAAGCTCACGAGTACTCAAAAAATGTTTTTAAAATTCATGATTGAAAAAAACACTAAGTAACTAAAATTCACGTGATTCACATAAAACACTCAAAACTACACACACCTGTCAGAGTTTCAGACCCACCATAACACACACCTTCAAGAAATAACACTCCCCCAAATGATAGCATTATAAACTGCATACGTTTAATAAATGGGTTCCCACAAAAAAAAAAAAAAAAAGAAATAACACTCATATTTCAATTTATGTAAGTGCTATGCCCTGGAGTACAGGGGAGCACCCTTATATATGCAGACTAAATGGCAGTCCCTGGAGTCGTGGGGCACAACAGCCCTTTGGCATTCAAGTGCTAACAGATGTATGTTCCACTTTATTATTACTATCCCTAACATAAATTTTAAAGTTAAAAAAAGTAAAGAATAATAAAAGTAAGTATACCATGGTATTCAATTCAATGAGTCCCTAAACACCAAATTAACTTATTTATTCATTCTTATCCAATTATTCAATCCTATTTTTCCAAATGATAGTTTTACTACTTAAGTAGATAGATCGCTTATTTTCATCTCCCCAGCATCCAATCTTCCTTCTTCTAGTAACACCTCAATTTCCCATTAGACAACACCTCTCCCCATTCTCAGTCCCTGAACTTCACAGGTAGTGCCTGAGATGAGTAAGTCTGAGCAATCAAATTCAGTGATTAAATCATTAGACACAAAATAAAACAGTTAAGATTCAGTCCTAGAACTTTTGTTGAAATTTTTAGGTAACAGATACTTTTAAAATTGCTAAGCTGGGCTGTTGGTAAGCACCTTTGCCATCTCATCTCATAAGAAGGGCCAATCAGAGAAAAAAGCTTACACACACACAAAAAGGCACAGCATAAAGACAAACTCAAGAATGTCCCTGATGACAGTACTGCAATGTCTTATAGATAAGTCCGTTCCCTGAATTTACAGTACATAAGTCAATAAACTCCTTTTTTTTTTTTTCCCACTTAGCTTCTTAGGGCTTTCTGTCACTTGCCAGTCCTAATATGTATGGTTTCACATATAATTAATTGTGTCCCCTTATCATTTACATCTCAGATATCAGTGATAATTTTGATAAGTCCTGGAGGCCTGTCTGTATCAGAATTAAACATGCACTATAGAACGTTTATAATGATAAAAACATTACTACAAAATGTCATCTTATTGTCCCCACAATGACTACTCATTCGGAAAGTATGCTCTTAGAAAAAAAAAAGAATGCAAAATTGATATTGTATTAAAAAATGTACAACTCTACCAAGTAGAATGTAAACATGTCCTTACAAAAAAAACACATGAAAAAATTCCATTTTATTAAATCTGGGGAAACAAAATATCCCTACTTGATAAGAAAGTGTATGTATAAAATCATTAGTTAGAATAGTAGTGAACAGAAAAAGTGTTGAGAGAAACGTTAACATAAAGTAAATACAACGTAAAATGGGAAATTTTCTCATTAGTTTTTTCCAATGGCACAAAATATCCATTCTCACTTAGATTTAGAGTTTATGTAAAAATATACCTGTATTAATTTCCTACAGCCACTGTAATTACTACACACCTGTGGCTTAAAATAACAAAAATTTATTTTCTCACAGTTCTGGAGGTAAAACATTTTTGCCTCTTCTGTTGCGGAGCACAGGCTCCGGACGCGCAGACTCAGCGGCCATGGCTCACGGGCCCAGCCGCTCCGCGGCACGTGGGATCTTCCCGGACCGGGGCACGAACCCGCGTCCCCTGCATCGGCAGGTGGACTCTCAACCACTGTGCCACCAGGGAAGCCCGAGACCAAACATTTGAAATCAGTTTCAACAGGCTGAATCAAGGAGGTTCTATAGGACAGTCCTGTATCAGGTTTTCATTGCTGCCAGCATTCCTTGGCTTATGTCTATATCACTCCAATCTTGGCCTCTGTAGCCACTTTGCCTTCTCCTCTTCTGTGTACGTAAATGGCTCCTCTGACTCTCTTTTACAAGAACATTTGTGACTGCATTTAGGGGCCACCCAGATAACCCAGATTAACTTCCTGATCTCAAGATCCTTAAGTTAATAATACCTGTGAAGTCTTTACTATAAAGTAACATTTACAGATTCCAGGGATTGTGATATGGATATTTTTTATGCAGCCATATTTCAGCCTACTACCATGTCATAAGTCATTTCAATAACTATAATACCACCAAAAAGCTAAGCACCTGGAAACTGTATGCACCTTATATTCTCAAATTAAAGTTTTGACAATGTTCTCTATTTAAATTAGTACCAACACAAAAAGTTCCAAAAATGTCATATTTAGAATAAAAAGGGAAGACTCTAGTAAGAAAATATCTACTAAGCTTTACCTTAAGAAGTGATTAATATTAACTAAATTTAACAGACTATTCTTTGAAACTACAGAGTTATTATCATGACAATCCGTTCTATTATAAATTTAAAAAGTAATATAAGACTTTACCTCCAGATCCTAACTGCTTGTAGAATCTATATTCCAAATGTAGCTGTGGTGCTCTGGATTTCATGGGCTCCTAATTAAAAAAAAAAAAAAGAAGCAACAACAAAAAATATTTAAGTTATTAAAATTACACTAGGCCCCAATTCCAAATTTATAAATCTTGGTGTCAACTCTTTTTTTTTTTTTTTTTTTTGTATTCCAAGCATTGTTCCTTATAATATTTCAACTTTCTGCCTTGATTAAAATACAATCTGAGACAGAGTAAAACTGTGTTCAACAATTTCCAGAAATACATATAGTATCCATACATATGAAAAGACCCACCTCAATAAAGCAAAATAATATTTAATATTTCAAACATTCAGAAGCATATGAATGCATTAGAAAAGGTCTTTAAAAGCCACATAATAGGGCTTCCCTGGTGGCGCAGTGGTTGAGAGTCCGCCTGCAGATGCAGGGGACACAGGTTCGTGCCCCGGTCTGGGAGGACCCCACATGCCGCGGAGCAGCCGGGCCCGTGAGCCATGGCCGCTGAGCCTGCGCATCCGGAGCCTGTGCTCCGCAACGGGAGAGGCCACAACAGTCAGAGGCCTGCACGTACCGCAAAAAAAAAAAAAAAGCTACATAATAAACCAGTAGTTAACTCAGGACAGGGATCTAGGTTTGAGTAAGGTCAAAGCTGAATTTTTAATTTCTGTTGATTTTGTTGTTAAAGATCAAATACATATATATATATTTTTAGACAATAAATATGGTCTATTTTTGCTCCTTTCCTATAAAATACATTTGATCACTTTTTTTTTATACAGCAGGTTCTCATTAGTCATCCATTTTATATACATCAGTGTATATATATCAATCCCAATCTCCCAATTCATCACACCCCCACCCCCACTGCCCCCGCTACTTTCCCCCCTTGGTGTCCATACGTTTTCTCTCTACATATGTGTCTCTATTTCTGCCCTGAAAACCAGTTCATCTGTACCATTTTTCTAGGTTCCACATATATGCGTTAATATACGATATTTGTTTTTCTCTTTCTGACTTACTTCACTCTGTATGACAGTCTCTAGATCCATCCACGTCTCAACAAATGACCCAATTTCATTCCTTTTTATGGCTGAGTAATATTCCATTGTATATATGTACCACATCTTCTTTATCCATTCGTCTGTCAATGGGCATTTAGGTTGCTTCCATGACCTGGCTATTGTAAATAGTGCTGCAATGAACATTGGGGTGCATGTGCCTTTTTTTTTCAACATCTTTATTAGGGTATAATTGCTTTACAATGGTGTGTCAGTTTCTGCTTTATAACAAAGTGAATCAGTTATACATATACATATGTCCCCATATCTCTTCACTCTTGCATCTCCCTCCATCCCACCCCTCTAGGGGGCCAAAAAGCACCAAGCTGATCTCCCTGTGCTATGCAGCTGCTTCCCACTAGCTATCCATTTTACGTTTGGTAGTGTATATATATCCATGCCACTCTCTCACTTTGTCCCAGCTTACCCTTCCCCCTCCCCATATCCTCAAGTCCATTCTCTAGTAGGTCTGCATCTTTATTCCCATCTTGCCCCTAGGTTCTTCTGACCATTTTTTCTTTTTTTTTTTTAAGATTCCATATATATGTGTTAGCATACGGTATTTGTTTTTCTCTTTCTGACTTACTTCACTCTATATAACAGTCTCTAGAACCATCCACCTCACTACAAATAACTTGGTTTCGTTCCTTTTTATGGCTAATATTCCATTGTACATATGTGCCACATCTTCTTTATGCATTCATCTGTTGATGGACGCTTAGGTTGCTTACATGTCCTGGTAAATAGAGCTGCAATGAACATTTTGGTACATGACTCTTTTTTTTTTTTTTTTTTTTTTTTTTTTGCAGTACGCGGGCCTCTCACTGATGTGGCCTCTCTCACTGTGGAGCACACACTCCAGACATGCAGGCTCAGCAGCCATGGCTCACGGACCTAGCCACTCCATGGCATGTGGGATCTTCCTGGACCAGGGCACAAGCCCGTGTCCCCTGCATCAGCAGGCAGACTCTCAACCACTGTGCCACCAGGGAAGCCCTCATGACTCTTTTTGAATTATGGTTTTCTCAGGGTATATGCCCAGTATTGGGATTGCTGGATCATATGGCAATTCTATTTTTATTGTTTGAAGAACCTCCATACTGTTCTCCATAGTGGCTGTATCAATTTACATTGCCACCAACAGTGCAAGAGGGTTCTCTTTTCTACACACCCTCTCCAGTATTTGCTGTTTGTAGATTTTCTGATGAAGCCCATTCTAACTGGTGAGAGGTGATACCTCACTGTAGTTTTGATTTGCATTTCTCTAATAATTAGTGATGCTGAGCAGCTTTTCATGTGTTACTTGGCCATCTGTATGTCTTCTTGGAGAAATGTCTACTTAGGTCTTCTGCCCATTTTTGGATTGGGTTGTTTTTTTAATATGCGTGCATGAGCTGTTTATATATTTTGGAGTTTAATCCTTTGTCCATTGATTCATTTGCAAATATTTTCTCCCATTCTGAGGGTTGTCTTTTCGTCTTGTTTATGGTTTCTTTTGCTGTGCAAAAGCTTTTAAGTTTCATTAGGTCCCATTTGTTTATTTTTGTTTTTATTTCCATTACGCTAGGAGGTGGATCAAAAAATAAAAAAGATCTTGCTGTGATCTATGTCAAAGAGTGTTCTTCCTTTGTTTTCCTCTAAGAATTTTATAGTGTCTGGTCTTACATTTAGGTCTCAAATCCATTATGAGTTTATTTTTGTGTATGGTGTTAGGGGGTGTTCTAATTTCATTCTTTTACATGTAGTTGTCCAGTTTTCCCAGCACCACTTATTGAAGAGATTGCCTTTTCTCCATTGTATATCCTTGCCTCCTTTGTCATAGATGAGTTGACCATAGGTGCGTGGGTGTACCTCTGGACTTTCTATCTGTTCCATTGATCTATGTTTCTGTTCTTCTGCCAGTACCATATTGTGTTGATTACTGTAGCTTTGTAGTATAGTCTGAAGTCAGGGAGTCTCCAGCTCCGTTTTTTTCCCTCAAGACTGCTTTGGGGCTTCCCTGGTGGTGCAGTGGTTGAGAGTCCACCTGCCAATGCAGGGGACACGGGTTCGTGCCCCGGTCTGGGAAGATCCCACATGCCACGGAGCAGCTGGGCCCGTGAGCCATGGCCACTGAACCTGCATGTCCAGAGCCTGTGCTCTGCAACGGAAGAAGCCACAACAGTGAGGGGCCCATGTACCACACACACACACAAAAAGACTGCTTTGGCTATTCGGGGTCTTTTGTGTCTCCATACAAATTTTAAGATTTTTTGTTCTAGTTCTGTAAAAAATTCCACTGGTAATTTGATAGGGATTGCACTTAATCTGTAGATTGCTTTGGGTAGTATAGTCATTTTCACAATATTGATTCTTCCAATTCAAGAACATGGTGTATCTCTCCACCTGTTGGTATCATCTTTAATTTCTTTCATCAGTGTGTTATAGTTTTCTGCATACAGGTCTTTTGTCTCCCTAGGTAGGTTTATTCCTAGGTATTTTATTCTTTTTGTTGCAATGGTAAATGGGAGTGTTTCCTTAATTTCTTTTTCAGATTTTTCATCATTAGTGTATAGGAATGCAAGAGATTTCTGTGCATTAATTTTGTATCCTGCAACTTTAACAAATTCATTGATTAGCTGTAGTAGTTTTCTGGTGGTATGTTTAGGATTCTCTATGTATAGTATCATGTCATCTGCAAACAGTGACAGTTTTACTTCTTCTTTTCCAATTTGTATTCCTTTTATTTCTTTTTCTTCTCTGACTGCCGAGGCTAGGACTTCCAAAACTATGTTGAATAATAGCGGTGAGAGTGGACATCCTTTTCTTGCTCCTGATCTTAGAGGAAATGCTTTCAGTTCTTCACCACTGAGAATGATGTTTACTGTGGGTCTGTCATATAAGGCCTTTATTATTTTCAGGTAGGTTCCCTCTATGCCCACTTTCTGGAGAGTTGTTATCATAAGTGGGTGTTGAATTTTGTCAAAAGCTTTTTCTGCATCTATTGAGATGATCATGTGGTTTTTATTCTTCTATTTGTTAATATGGTGTAACACATTGATTGATTTGCATATATTGAAGAATCCTTGCATGCCTGGGATAAATCCCACTTGATCATGGTGTGTGATCCTTTTAATGTGCTGTTGGATTCTGTTTGCTAGTATTTTGTTGAGGATTTTTGCATCTATATTCATCAGTGATATTGGTCTGCAATTTTCTTTTTTTGTACTATCTTTGTCTGGTTTTGGTATCAGGGTGATGGTGGCCTCATAGAATGAGTTTGGGAGTGTTCCTTCCTCCACAATTTTTTGGAAGAGCTTGAGAAGGATGGGTGTTAGCTCTTCTCTAAATGTTTGATAGAATTCACCTGTGAAGCCATCTGTTCCTGGACTTTTGTTTGTTGGAAGATTTTTAATCACAGTTTCAATTTCATTACTTGTGATTGGTCTGTTCATATTTTCTATTTCTTCCTGGTTCAGTCTTGGAAGGTTATACCTTTCTAAGAATTTGTCCATTTCTTCCAGGTTGCCCATTTTATTGGCATAGAGTTCCTTGTGGTAGTATCTTAGGATGCTTTGTGTTGCTGTGGTGTCTGTTGTCACTTCTCCTTTTTCATTTCTAATTTTATTGATTTGAGTCCTCTCCCTCTTTTTCTTGATGAGTCTGGCTAATTGTTTATCTTCTCAAAGAACCAGCTTTTAATTTTATTGATCTTTGCTATTGTTTTCTTTGTTTCTATTTCATTTATTTCTGCTCTGATCTTTATGATTTCTTTCCTTCTGCTAACTTTGTGTTTTGTTTGTTCTTCTTTCTCTAGTTCCGTTAGGTGTAAGGTTAGATTATTTGAGATTTTTCTTGTTTCTTGAGATAGGCTTGTATACCTATAAACGTCCCTCTTAGAACTGCTTTTGTTGCATCCCATAGATTTTGGATTGCCGTGTTTTCATTGTCATTTGTCTCTAGGTATTGTTTGATTTCCTCTTTGCTTTCTTCAGTGATCTCTTGGTTATTTAGTAATGTAGTGTTTAGGCTCCATGTGTTTGTGTTTTTTTATGTTTTTTCCCCTGTAATTCATTTCTAAACTCATAGCATTGTGGTCAGAAAAGATGCTTGATATGATTTCAATTTTATTAAATTTAGAGAGGCTTGATTTGTGACCCAAGATGTGATCCTGGAGAATGTTCCGTGAGCACTTGAGAAGAAAGTATAATCTGCTGTTTTTGGATGGAATATCCTATAAATATCAATTAGATCTATCTGGTCTATTGTATCATTTAAAGTTTCTGTTTCCTTATTTATTTTCATTTTCGATGATCTGTCCATTGGTGTAAGTGAGGTGTTAAAGACCCCCACTATTATTGTGTTACTGTCAATTTCCTCTTTTACAGCTGTTAGCAGTTGCCTTATGTATTGAGGTGCTCCTATGTTGGGTGCATATATGTTTCTAATTGTTATATCTTCTTCTGGATTGATCCCTTGATCATTATGAAGTGTCCTTCCTTGTCTCTTGTAACATTCTTTATTTTAAAGTCTATTTTATCTGATATGAGTATTGCTACTCCAGCTTTCTTTTGATTCCCATTTGCATGGAATATCTTTTTCCATACCCTCACTTTCAGTCTGTATGTGTACCTAGGTCTGAAGTTGGTCTCTTGTAGACAGCATATATATGGGTCTTGGTTTTGTATCCATTCAGCAAACCTGTTTCTTTTGGTTGGAGCATTTAAACCATTCACATTTAAGGTAATTATTGTTATGTATGTTCCTATGACCATTTTCTTAATTGTTTTGGTTTTGTTTTTGTAGGTCCTTTTCTTCTCTTGTGTTTCCCAGTTAGGGAAGTTCCTTTAGCATTTGTTGCAGAGCTGATTTGGTGGTGCTGAATTCTTTTAGCTTTTGCTTGTCTGTAGAGATTTTGATTTCTCCATCAAATCTGAATGAGATCCTTGCCAGGTAGTCTTGGTTGTAGGTTCTTCCCTTTCATCACTTTAAGTATATCATGCCACTCCCTTCTGGCTTGTACAGTTTCTGCTGAGAAATCAGCTGTTAACCCTATGAGAGTTCCCTTGTATGTTATTTGTTGTTTTTCCCTTGCTGCTTTCAATAATTTTTCTTTGTCTTTAATTTTTGCCAATTTGATTACTATGTATCTCGGCGTGTTTCTCCTTGGGTTTATCCTGTATGGGACTCTGCACTTCCTGGACTTGGGGGGCTATTTCCTTTCCCATGTTAGGGAAGTTTTCGACTATAATCTCTTCAAATATTTTCTCGGGTCCTTTCTCTCTTCTCCTCCTGGGACTCCTATAATGCGAATGTTGTTGCGTTTAATGTTGTCCCAGGGGTCTCTTAGGCTGTCTTCATTTCTTTTCCTTCTTTTTTCTTTATTCTGTTCTGAAGCAGTGAATTCCACCATTCTGTCTTCCAGGTCACTTATCCATTCTTCTGTCTCAGGTATTCTGCTATTGAGTCCTTCCTACTGTAGTTTTCATTTCAGTTACTGTATTGTTCATCTCTGTTTGTTTTTCTTTAATTCTTCTAGGTCTTCGTTAAACATTTCTTGCGTCTTCTCGATCTTTGCCTCCATTCTTTTTCTGAGGTCCTGGATCATCTTCACTATCATTATTCTGAATTCTTTTTCTGGAAGGTTGGTTGCCTATCTCCACTTCATTTAGTTGTTTTTCTGGGGTTTTATCTTGTTCCTTCATCTGGTACATAGCCCTCTGCCTTTTCATCTTGTCTATCTTTCTGTGAATGTGGTTTTTCATTCACAGGCTGCAGCATTGTAGTTCTTCTTGCTTCTGCTGTCTGTCCTCTGGTGGATGAGGCTATCTAAGAGGCTTGTGCAGGTTTCCTGATGGGAGGGACTCTCAACTCTTATATAATGTAATACTCTATTAGTCATCTTTGTCTCCCTAAGGTTAAATCCAGATAGTCAACTTTAAGCACAGTGTAAAATAAATTAATGCCATAAATGTATACAAGGTTAAGTGGCTATTAGATCAAGCATTAGGGAAATCTGTGTTTGACTCTTTGACCCTGAAGAAGAGTATACTGTGAACATTCATGTCTAGAATGGTAGCCCTGATTCTATTTCTCCTGTTCCCAGGAATTCACCTCTAAACTATATATTTCTAATGTAAAGAAAAGTAAGAAATTATAGAAAAGTAAGAAAGAACAAAGACGGAGACAGGAAAATTCTGAGAGTAGCAACAATATATATTTTTAAAATTTTTAGCTGGAGTACAGCTTACAATAAAACACACAGTTCCTAAGTATTAGGCCCATGAGCTTTGTAAACTGTATATACCCCTGCAACCACCATCTCAAAAAACCCTTAGCCTCTAAAGTTTAGAGCATTTCCATTACCCTTCTGTCAGAGATAATCACTTTTGGACTTCTATCACCTTTGGATTTGTTTTGTCCGTTGTTGGATTTCATACAAATGACATTATACAATATATGTTTTATATGTATGTGTCTGGCTTTTTTCATTCAACATAATGTTTTTGAGATTTTTACACACACGCACACACACACACAGAGAATGTAAACAGAAGCGAAATAGATTTAACATATAAGAAATAATAAATGTGTGAAAATATTTGCAGGAAACCAAACTATAACAGAGTAATAACACAGGAAAATTGAACAAGATTCAACAGGAAAGTACAGCAAGCTAACAAAATTTAAACCAAATTAAAACCAAAATAAAACCAACAAAACTTCAAGAAGTACAAAAAAACTACAATAACAAAATTTAAAACTAATCTACCAGCACATTAACACAACAGAAAAGACAATTTGGAAACTGGGAGATGGACAAATGTCTAAAGAATGAGAAAATTTTGTAGACTGCATCTATATAAAGTATACAAAATACATTATGAAGGAAGAAAAATAGAAAATATAGGAAAAAGATTAGAGATCTGGACAATATAATGAGAAGGTCTAATATGCATTTGATAAGTGTCTCGAGAGAAAAGTGAGCTGAGGCAATAACTGAAGAAATAAATGCAAGAACTGTTGAAAGGTAAACCAGAGGTTCAAGAGGAATGTGAATCCCAAACAGAATAATTAAAATATTTATACTAAGATATATCATAATGAAAGAACCAATGACAAAGACTTCGGATAAAGAACCTGTAAAATCCCAGTGGAACAATTATAATCATAAAGATTATTATAAGAGAAAACAAACAGCTTAGTTCTTGCGAGGCAGAATGGTAGGGTACAACTCTAGTTAAAAGCATACGCACTGAAACTAAATTGTATTGGGTCTGAATCCTAAATTCACTACTTACTAGCTGTTGTACAGACTTTGGCAAGTTACTTAATCTTTTTGTACTTTTCAGTTCTCTCATCTACGATAGGGGGATAGAATATTCTTTTTCATTTTGTTTATATATACATATATATGACTTAAAATAGCTCCTTCCACAAAGTGGAATTCTTCAGTTAACTATATAAAAGTATATAACCATAAGATATAATAAGAGATGCCCACTCAGGCAGTCACAAGTAAAATTAAATACATAACTTATTCAATCACTAATATTCCCTCGGTAAAAACAGAAACCCAGATCTAACTAAGTTGAGTCAGTTCAACTTGATTCCAATACTTTACTAGCAGTAAAATTTTATTATGCCACCATATAACAAAAGTCACCTCACCACAGGATGAATTTTTCATTATTCATGAACGACGGGTTACTATATAACTACAAACAACAAGATATGAGGGTGGTGGCTAAGGTCAAATTTTACAAATTACCTTGAAACAAACTATCAATATGAACTAGGGTAACATTAAATAAATGTGAAAACCTTTATAGGAGATAACAGAGCTAAAAGTGGTCACTGAAGTTTGCTCTCTGAACACCAATGTCAACAAATAATGCCTTTATTTGTACCAACGTACAAAAATAAGATAGCACTTAAGGCATACAGACATAACATTTTCAAGTGGTTACTTTTTAGGCAGGTTCTGAACAAAATTATATTATCTTCTATAAATAGACAATAGATACAAATGTAAGATACAAAAATATATATAAGGATACTCTATACATATATAATACATACATACACACACACACACACACACACACACACACACACAAATAATTAGTAAACTAAGTACCAAACCATGGTCAAAGAGTTTATGTGAAAAATCTTCTGCCCTGCCAATATATTTTTTGGATGAATCTGAGGAAAGCATGACTCTATACCATACTTCAACATCAAAATACCACAGAGATCCAAAAATATTCCCAGTTCTCCCAAAGAATACTGAATAACCACAATTATTATATGTAGTCCTGATCACTGTACTTTAAAAAGGGATAAATCAGAGCAGAGAAAGAATGTCCACCCGCAAAAAAAGGAAGAAAAATAAGGGGATAGTGATACGGCATGAAGGTAAACTAAAAGAAGTGACTTATGTGTGTATACATAAGAAGGCTAAAAGATGACATAATACATGTTTACTAAGGCATCAAAGATGTCCACAGGGTAAACAAGTTCCAAATCTGAAAATAACAGGACCTAAGTGTCACCAGTTAATGACTGAAATGGACAAGTAAAGGTCAGCCTAGAGGGGCTCCTATTTTGATACACGGTTTATTTGCCCTAACATCAGTTAAATATCTGATATATATCTGAAGCTACTCAGTACAGGCCATCAATAACACAGAATATGGGTGTTGCCAGACTTCCAACTTTGTGTGCCACCCCAACTCCCAATACCATACAACATCTAGATTCCAGACCACTGGCCTAGAACATGGGAGAAGAAAGAAATCCAAAGAAAAAGTCAGCAGTGCTCATTCCCTGCATTCTGGGCCTCCCTATTGTGATTCACACAAACTAACTCCCCTCATCCTGATTTCACACTCATGAGGGAACATTGTAATTTTAATTTAGCATTCTATGTATACCAGCCTACAGAAAGAAAACATATTATTTATACTGATTTGGGCATTCTGGACCCATATTAGTAAAATACCTCACTGTAAGTTAGAAATTAACTCTTCCTAAATATTTATACCTCTGAGAGCTTGACTGATTGCATGAATTGATTAATACTGTGAATCCACTTCTGATTAACAGTGACAATCTTAATGAGACAACCTTGAACCAGATTTTCTGTCATAAAGTCAAGGACCAGAACTTAAACCTAGGTGAACTCATGCCAGGTAAATGCCAGTCCCAACTCACATGTCAGCCAGCCAGTCTCTCCTGGTGGCACTACAACCCTTCTGTGCATTTGTATTTCCCAGTAAAAGTAAACAGCATTTGTTGCAGTGAAACTTGGTTTACACTCACAGGATACTTAAAATTAAGTAGCACAGTTTTCTAACTCATCCCCAAAGTTTTTTTTTTTAATTTTTTTATTTCTCCCACTTGTCTCTTCCTCAAATAGTCTCTCCTTCTATATTAAAGTCACATTACCTTAATAACAGTGGTTATATTGGCAGGGACGAGATTGAGACTGGCAGGCAGGCTGGGAAAACCAAGCCATGCTCAACCTCAAGGAAACATGGCTGGCAAACCAGATGTGCCCGCAGAAAGTTATATCTTATGTAATTCCCAGATCCCAACTATTTTTTAAAAAAGCTGCCTTATAGCTGTCATACCAGGCACATTTGGGACTTCAAAACAGTCCCAGGGGAGTTTGCTTGCCTGGCTATCCACCCACATCAAGAATTTCTGAATCCTTGAAGGTCAAGCAATAGCCAAGTTTTACCAAATATAAAAACATCAACAGAAAAAGAGATGTTGGAAGGTACCTCAAATACATTTTCAAATAATGTAATCCTGAATACTAAGGACACCTTTGTCCAAATGCTTGAATCAGGAAGAAAAATCTTACATTCTAATATTTATCTAATTAAAAATGCCAATATACCAGCTTCCTTAAATTCAGAATTTTTAAAATTCAGCTCTATAATGCTGCCGAAGTAAAGGGATTAAGTTTTTGTAACACACAAAGACACAGATATCTTATGTATACATTATCATACACTTGAGGGGCATGATGATGCTAGGAGCTTAATAACAAAAGATCAGTTACACTTACCACTTTCCCAATAAACACTCAAGTTAAAATGATATGAAAAAAAAGTAGTGAAAATGCAACTTAATCATTAAAGAAATAAGAAGAAAATAATTAAAGAAAAATAAGAAACATGAACTTACCAGTTTAATGGCCACGTATTCATTTGTGTATAAATTTTTCCCTTGAAAAAAAAGGACAAATGTCAGATTCTACCAGCAATGAATTTTTAAAGATACATTATGTAAAACTGTACTCTGGGGGGTCAGGGGAAGCACATAACACATTTAAATGAAACATAGGTTTTTGCTTCCAACTATTTAGCAGAAGTCTCAATAACAAGGAAATATTTAAATTTATGATCAACTCCATAACATATTTAGTATTTCACCTGGATTCAGAGTAGAAAGTAATACTAATAAATACTTTAGTCCATTTATTTTAAAAAAAAAGAAAAATTCTTATTTTGTTGGAATAGTGCATACAATTTACAAAGTAATCAGTAGGCAAACACATGCTAAACTAAATTGCAAAACTAGAACCCTATATAGAGACAGGAGTACAAAATTCCTTTCTTGATCACCACCTCATTTTAAATCCTTCATTATTATGGGATGTAATTGTAATAGGGCTTATATGTAATCTAGTAAAGAGATCAAATATACAGAAAAAATCTGGAATACCTTTAAAATAAAATAAAATTTTAAAAGTATTATTCAAAAATTGGCTTTGACAAACTAGTTAATTACTCTGAGGGGAAGAAGGGTTATTAAGAACTTGCCTTATAACCAAATTAAATTCCAGGTATTTTAAGAGTTAGAAATAAGCCATAAAACAAGAAAAAATACTTATCAGGCCAGTATATAGAAGTCTTTTTGAGCATTAAAAATAAATGGAAAAAGATTAAAAGATCAGAAGATTTTATACAGATAGCTTAAAATATTTTAAACTTTTGTTAAGTTGAAAAAACTATTATATACAAAGAACAGGTGAAAGACAAATCAGAATAAAGATTTAATATAATTAATATGTAAAGAATTCAAATGAATTACAGTAATCATTGGCACCAGCAAGCTGAAAATAATCTAGAATATTCCAAGGGGTCAACATCTGTAGTTTAAGTAAAATACTATGGAGAATTAAGTATATGAAGAAAATCTGATACAGAAATTAATGTGCTTCTTTGCAAGTACAGTTCAAAGAATAAAAAATAGAACAATATTTGATTTCTTGATTTTCAGTATTCTTTCAATAAGCATGTACTTTTTTTTTTTTTTTTTGGTGGTACGCGGGCCTCTCACTGTTGTGGCCTCTCCCGTTGCGGAGCACAGGCTCCGGACGCGCAGGCCCAGCAGCCATGGCTCACAGGCCCAGCCGCTCAGCGGCATGTGGGATCTTCCCGGACCAGGGCACGAACCCGTGTCCCCTGCGTCGGCAGGCGGACTCTCAACCACTGCGCCACCAGGGAAGCCCTACTATTTTTATAGTAAGAAAAACAGAACACTGATCGTTGTTGTTTTTAACTGTGATAGTAACTGGCCCTGGTCACACTGGCTACTTAACACAAAACAGGTAATCATCAACTTTCACACATGTGATTTTTCCAACATAATACTCCTAACTTCGTTTTATACAACAGCTAATAAATGGCAATAAAACTTCTAGACAAAATTTCAGTCTTGGATATGCTGCCACAGTCAGCAGTATTTTCACCATAAGAATCTTTGCCACAAGCAGTTTTGCAGCACAGCTAATTGCCCATGAGGCAATTTTGCTGGAAAAGATCAAACAATGAAAATAAAATTTAAAATGAAAGTTAAAAAGGACACAATGACACATGAAAAACTAGTAATAAAATATTTTAAAGATTCTACTGTGCAAAATGAAAATACAAAAAATATCTGAATACATTTAAAACGTGTACAGATTCATGATTATAGTTGTATTATGGTATATCTGAGAAAAGGTGATACTTCCTTTGTCAAAGTCAATCATTAAGGATTCAGAATCTCATGTTGGACCTAAGTTCTCTACAACATAAAAAAACTAACTCTACTAACTCTAAGACTCCACAGATATCCCTGGAAATAAAATGAACAATCGAGGGATGCTCCTATTTATTATCAATATATGTAACCTATATAACTGGTAGTAAATCTCTAGACTACATTTAAATGTTCCATCACATGACCAGTCTTTATGTTTTACGAAATCATCTAAGCCAGATTCTGTACCAAATACAAAAATTCTGTCTCCATACTGTTCTCCATTATCAAATAGCAAAAATTTTCACCATTTTCAAGAAACTTACACTCATCAGGAATCACGTAACCATTTCTTTATGGGGGATAGGAAGAGCTTGATTCTTCTTTTGCCTCCAACTTCTAATATTGCATGATAAATCTGATAAAGACAGCATTAGAGCGCAAGCTGTTGTATCTAAATTGGCCAAAGAATTGACAATTAATGCTCTGGATGACTGTTGTGAGTTACTAGCTGCTTCTTTATATTTGCTATAGCTTTGTAAGCTTTTGGTTTGAGGTGTGGCAGGGATGACTGTGTTCACTGAAGGATCTGCAAAGTGATGTTCTCATTTTCTAGTATTGTATGCAATCTGGCTTTTCACTCTCTTATGTCATACCTCTAGTAAGTTTTCTTATCATTTTATTTTCTATCGAGTCAATATATGCAGTTGTTTTATTCACTATTTTAAGACCACCAAGCTACTCGTCGCTATTTAGACCATTATGAGGCCTAAGATTTATATAAAATAAAAAAATAAGGAGGTTAGGAGAGTGGGATAGACACATTACTATATATAAAATAGATAATCAACAAGGACCTACTGTATAGCACAGGGAACTCTACTCAATACTCTGTAATAACCTATATGGGAAAAGAATCTGAAAAACAATAGATATACATATAACTAAATAACATCGGTGTACACCTGAAACATAACACTGTAAATCAAGTATACTCCAATATAAAATAAAAATTAAAAAAAAAAAAATGAAAGCACTGCATCAGTGGAGAAGTGAAACCAAACTGTCAACCAGTCGAAACCAAACTGTCAAACCAAAATGTCAACCAGTTATTTTATCTTTTACAGCATTGAAACCAAATTGTCAATTAGTTATTTCACCCTTTACAGCAAAACTGCCTTATGGTCAATGAGTTGTACGGCCAAACAGTAAAACTGCTTGCAGCAAAGACTTATGGAGAAAATACCTAGAACTGTTGCCACCACTGTACAGCAGTGTTTGTTCATATAAATATTATAATGCTTTTCTGAGTTTTGTCCTTATTTTATAAAAATGAGTGAAAAAAGCATTCATTCTAATAGCATGAGTCTCATAAACCCATCACACTTATCACAAAGATGGAGCTCAATAGGAGTAGCCAAAGTGGTGAATGCCAAGCTATAGTGAGATACTCACTGAGCCCATAAATATAAAAAATTTTTAGAAAACATATCATATTTTTAGCCAATAAGTTCAGCATTTAGATGAGCCTTCATATATATTTTCAGAATGTGTTATGTATAAAATTGTAGTCCTTCTCTAGTAAGCTTGAGGTGAATAATTTAATGGTACAATGAAAAACTTAATCTTGAGGAACTGGTGTCTAACAAAGGAACAATTGTATTTTGAGTTTAAATATGGAATTTATATTTCCTCAAGACATTATCATCTTTTCATAATTATCTTAATATATGATATTTATTCACAAGCACACAGGGAAAAATATTCATAGGACAAGAAGTTAGGTTAAACACAAATTCCACAGAATCAAAATAAACCATATACTTCTAAAAGTACTGTTTTTGTTGGCATTTACATGTTCAAATGTCTACTTTTAAGTCACAGCAGAAAGTACAAAATCCTAAAAGTGTCACCTTTTTTTGAACATTAGAGATTTTGCTGAACTTTGAGGGTTATATTTTATAAAGATGAACATAGATAGAACAACACTACCAATGCATTTTTGTCACCTTGCATAGGCATAGCCTTAAATAATTGGCTTTTGTTATATATATGAACTAACAATGCACAGAATATGTGTTTGTGGGTAAAATACGAGCAAAAGAGAGGGAGTGTATGTATAGAGGGAATGCAGTTAAGAGAAGGCTCCAAGTAGACTGGTTCTAGTTAACTGATGTTTTAAAAATCCAATTTCAAAAGACATTTCCAATAGAGCTTTGTGCCACACTGAACTTGAAAAGATGGTTTTACCAATTTTGTGGCATTTGGGTGGTCATTATTATAAAACTATGTTCTACAGAAACTACATATAGGTTTATATCAGGGATTACTAATTAACCAAAATATACCTGTGCCCCTTCCCTAATAATAGAATGCCCAAGTTTTTAAATGGCTGTCCAGCTAGACTAAATTTCTAGCCTCTTTTTCAGCTTGGTGCGGCCATGTGATCAAGTTCTGGATATGAGTCGATGTTAAGGTATGTCACTCCCCACTTCCAAGAATGAACATGTGCTCTTCTGGCCCTTTTTCTTCTTCTTGCTGGCTGGCTGGAAGAGAGACTGAAGCCACATCTTGAGCATGCAGAGATACCCTGACAGCTCTGGGTGCTGTCCTTCTAGTCTGTGTTAGGTGAAAAAGGAAACGATTTTGCCTAACACCACTATATTCTAGGATCTCTTTGTTATAGCATCATAGTCTATTCCTTATTATTACATTTTTCAGATAAGTTTTAAGCTTCAGTTAGTAAAAGGAGAAAATCAATAAACATTTATAAAAATGATGAATCCGGGCTTCCCTGGTGGC
Organism: Kogia breviceps; assembly: GCF_026419965.1. NCBI lineage: Eukaryota > Metazoa > Chordata > Mammalia > Artiodactyla > Physeteridae > Kogia > Kogia breviceps. The sequence continues at coordinate 101,915,461 of NC_081313.1, read as the reverse complement.
GCAGTGATTGAGAGTCCGCCTGCCGATGCAGAGGACACGGATTCATGCCCCAGTCCAGGAGGATCCCACATGCCGTGGAGCGGCTGGGCCCGTGAGCCATGGCCGCTGGGCCTGTGCGTCCGGAGCCTGTGCTCCGCAACGGGAGAGGCCACAGCAGTGAGAGGCCTGCATACCAAAAAAAAAAAAGATGAATCTGCTCAAATCTGTATATTTACTTGATATATACTGTAAGGCCTGCAGAATTTTCAACAAAACAATTCTTAAATATAAACAATAAATTAAGAGTTATAAGCTATACAGGAACAAGAGAAAAAACAAAAATAAAAGAAGTTATAAAAACTTCTGTGGTCTACTTAATTATATCAAAATTTACAATATCCTACTTCAGATAATGGGAATTCATAGACAAATATATAACAGCCTTGTTCTGTGTTCCTTTACGTCATAGTCAGTCAGGTGTAGCCACAAGAGGGGACACAGAAGAAGCTCAGGAAAACAAAGTTTATTATACTCCAGGTCCTAGAAAGGGGGTCAGAAAAGAAGCATCATGTTTTGGTCAGGGGGTAGAAGACAGGAGCAAGGGAAGAGCTTAGGCCAAGGCCTTTATCGGTGTTTCTGCAGGAAAGGCAAAGCGGGGCAGGGTAAACAGCTTAGGACTGAGTAATTTGAATAATTCTGTTAGCCTTTGGTGGGCTAGTCTCTAGTTGTCTTGTACTTGGCCATGGGATGAGTTAAGGAAGAGGAAAATTGCCTTCTGGAGTGTATGGACCAGAGAGGAGGTATGGCTCTGGATTGGTTAGTTTGCAGATCAAGTCATGCTCCCAGTTGAGTCCTTTGCTATCTTTAAGAACTGGCTAGCCTGTAACGGAGCAGTCTCTCCACAGCTAGAAAGGTTTTGAGCTTTTTTTGTTTTTCTTATTAAAGCAATGTTATGTTGGCTGAACTGTAAAACAGAAAGGTACTCCATATATTCTGGAATACATCTACAGTAAGAGGGCTCACCTCAGGTTTTTTTTTTTTTTTTTTTAATTGAAATATGGTTGACCAGAAAGGTTTTTTTAAGATGTTAAAGCACATGGGAAAATAAAAAATATATACAGTATAAACCCACCTTTTAGTTATCTTTGGTTTCTCTCATTCAGTGCCTGTTAAAAACATTTCTAGGGGTTTTGGTTGATTGTCTAAGCTAGAAATACATCTAACATGCAGCAGGATGCAAGCCTTACCACAATACAAAGATAAAATAAAACTAAAAATATATCAATTCATCATTTTACAATTAAAAATACAGATAAAAATGATAGTAAATACATTTACTTAAATTTAATTTTAGATTATTTCAAAAGTTCAACTATTTTTTTTTTTTAATCTCAAGGCCAATTTTTATGTCCAACTTTCTTTTTTTTTTTTTTGTACTTTCAACAGAGGGTAATAGTGTCTCTCCTTGGGGCATTTAGAAATGGCAGTGGAGGTTGGGGGAAGGGCATTTGGGGTTGCATGTGGAGATGCAACTCCTATTTAGTGCCCAAGAAGTCTGAAGTTCTAAACACCATGCACTGCATTGGACAGTCCTCTACAAAAAAAAAAAAAACTGTCCAGCCCAAGGTGCTAATAGCATCTTTGTTGAAAATCACTTACCTGTAACATATATACCTTATATTCTTTTTACCGAATACTAAGCACAAAAATTTCAGTGCCAGAAATCAAATGTCTATTAACATGTTTTTAAAGAAAGCACCTTAAGAATTCAAACCAGCTTTTAACATTAGCATGCTTATCCAGGTACAGAAAGAATGATACTTATCATAACTTTTTCTGTACAGAGAAATCACTTAGGACCTTTAGAAAAAGGAATAAAACATCCCTTTATTTAGTATTCTATCAAGAGAGAAAAATATGATTAAATTAGTTCTGCAAGTGTATATGTTACATGTATCATAAGTACACATAAAACACAGTTACATGTATAGATAATACATTTAAATAAATAGATGTACACAAATATATAATAAAAACCCATAGATAGATTAGGTACACAGAGATAGATAAATAGATGATGGATGGATGGATGGACTAGTAAGTCATCTTATGCCTATTCCTGCTCATTCACAGACTGCAAAAGAAAGGGTTATTTTGCTGTTTTTTCAGTACATAGCTTATATAGTTTCAGTATATATGGGTACATGTAGTTTCTCATATTGCCCTAGTTAAAATGCTCCACTAGATTGTTTTGTGTGTATACACACACATACACACACACATACACATACATGCACACACACAGATGTATATATATGTAGTTATTTAGAAATAAACTACATGAAACCAATTTTGAATAAAAAATGCCAAAGTACTACAGTACTATAGTCATATACACAAAGAGAGACAGAGTGACAGGTGAAGTACAAATATTTATATACGACAAAATATATAGCTATAAAACTAATTTATATAAATAAATTTAAATAAATATAACATGCAATAATTTTAATTAAAAACAAATATCTTGATATCTTTTAATGGAGCAGAACAATCATTGTTTTCCTAAAACAGGCAAGTATAGTGCTGGTCCTTTTATACTATTATCTAAATTTAACCTTCACAATAATGTAGGAAGTGGAAATATCCCATTTTAAATTCCAATGGGATTTAAAAATCCCATTTTAAAGTTGAGAAATTTGAAGCCCCATATAGTTAAATGACTTATGTATTAGATAATGGCAGAGACAAATTTTATATTTTTCTAGTGTATCATCAGTGCCTAATCATGCCTCATACATAATACTGTAGACATGCAATAAATTTTGAATGGATAGATGGATGTATAATAGTTCAAGGTTGGATAAGTAAATAACCTGGTTTTTTTTCTAATGCCAAAATCAGAAACAATTTAAGAATTTCAAAATATCTAATTTAATATCCTTCAAAAAATAAAATGTAAAACATTCACCCTTTCAAATATTTGCATCCTTTCTAAAATGCAGAAGAGTCTGTCAGACACATCATTTAACAGCAATGTACAAAGTATGTCGTTGCCTTTTATTGCCTTGCTTCATTCAAAGATTTAATGTACATTAGCTACATAAAACAGTAATAAAATGGAGGAATAACTACAGATTAGAGTGTTTTACAAGATGAAAAAGGAGAAGTAGTCGAGTAGATGAACATACAATTGCTTATATTTCTAACACCAGGGTTGAATCTAATGAAAATTGTGAAGCCAAGTTTTTTCTTTTTATTTCTGAAGTTTACACTCTTGCATTGACCAGAGAGCCCTCAGGGTACCTCAATACTGACTCTTATAAAACTGTGCTACCCTCCTTCTTGTTTCTCTTCAGTGAAGATAGCCACATCTTTATTGCACTAGGAGTTAAAAATGTAGATTTGGATCGTGAGTCCATCTTAAATTGCTGTGTGGCAGTTGGCAAGAAACCTTCCCTCACTGAGTTTCAAATGCCTTAAATGTAGAGTTAGGAGGTTTAAATTAGACCAGTATTTCCCAAACTTACCTGATTATAAGAATAAACTGAGTCAGTACTTTGTGTCCCTTATTAAGAATATAGATTCCTAAACTACCCTGGATATACTTGGGGGAAGGGGAGAATAGATTACAATACTGTAAATTTCACTGATTTTTGATGCAGTTTCAGCATATTACCTTGACTTTAAGCCATACATATCCTCCTAAAGTAACCAGTTACTAAATGTTTTCAAATCAGAAAAGGTAGCCTAAATATCATTCCTAAAAAATACATTGCAAAGGCATTCCTGGTATCTCTTTCAGCTTGCTGGGGCTTTTTAATTTACTTTCTTTTTTCTCATATTCTGGATGGTTTATCTCAAGTAAACAGATATTGTTATACTAGGGAATTACTGACAAATGAAAATAGAAGTATATTAGAAATTCCTAATATCTATATTCTTTAAAATTATCACAACAATTAAACAACTGAACAATTAAGTAACTAAAGCATTTCATTAAAAAGTATCTTTCATTTTAAAAAATGCTCCCAACTTTATGCAAAAAACAAAATAGTCTTACCTAATCGTAATTCTCCAAAATTCCCACATCCAATTTTTTTTCCAACTCTAAAGTTAGGTCCAACCATTAAAACTCCAGAGGATGAAGAACCAGTTCCTCGAGTGTTGTGTCCTGACCGACCACTAGGTCGTGCCATTCTATCATCTGATTTGTCCTTGTCTTTCTTTTTATTATCCATATCAAGTTTGCGGTACTCCACTTTGAATTCTTTAATCAAGACGAGCACACTGAAATAGGGTATCGTGAGAATAGGTACATCACTAGGTAACTGTACCAGGTGGGTAACGTTAACATTCAAATTGCAGTAGGTAGTCAATTAACTGGTGCATGTTCATCCCATTCGTAAAATTTTTCTCAGTTTTCTTTTCAGCAAAACATGTCTTCAAAATTATCTTTTCAATAATGTGAGCCGATATTGATAGTGACCTAGAACAGTAAGAAAAGAAAATCAGTCAACTTAGAGAATTAAAAAACATATGTTTGGGAAATTAATAACATAACCAAAGTTTAGGCAATGGACTATTACTATTTGTTGATGCTCACTGAAATCAAACCTCAGTAGACTCTTAAACATTACCCTTTATTCCTATACTTTAATACCAAAAGGTTCACAAAAACAAAACCAAACAAAGAAATCAGGGATTTGGTTACTTCTTAGAAATAAATAAAAGTAACAAAAATGTATTGAGAGGGACTTCCCTGGTGGTCCAGTGATAAAGAATCCTCCCTCCAATGCAGGGGATGCGGGTTCAATCCCTGGTTGGGGAACTAAGATCCTACATGCCGCGGGGCAACTAAGCCCGTGCCACAACTAGTCAGCTCACACGCCTCAACAAGAGAGCCCTCATGCCACAAACTACAGAGCCCATGCATTCTGGAGCCGGTGCACCACAACTAGAGAGAGAAAACCCACACGCCGCAACTAGAGAGAAGCCTGCGCACCACAACGAAGAGCCCATGTCACAACGAAAGATCTCGCATGCCACAACTGAGACCCAACATGGCCAAAAAAAAGAAAAAAGAAATAAAGTCACTGTTTAAAAAAAAAATGTACTGAGTGTTTCATAAGCCAATATACATTCACTAACCAAGTCCTTCTAACTTAGAATCATTTCGATTAAAAAAAAATAGTCAAAGAATTCCAGTAAGTCAATATAAGATTTTCAATTTAAATTAAAGCAGAAAAAGAATATATTTTGTAAATTAGTAAAAGATCTTAATAAAAATATCATCCACGTATTCATACACTTAATAATTTTCAAAGGCTTTTCAAGTATACATTCTCATTTGATCTTCATTTATTCAAATATTTATTACCCATTAAGTATATATTATCCATAACTATATATGGGAATGAAACAATCATAACAAGGGTTGAAATATTTTTATTATCAGTATTCATCAGAAAATATCAGTATTTTCTGATCAGCTTTTAGCAACCCACCAAATATGCAATTATTCCTAACACCTAATCTATTTATAAAGTTTCTTATTATATTTGCCATACTCAATATTGCAGATGAAACTATAAGCATCTGTTTGGTATAAGTAAAATTGAATCATTTTTACATATACTGTTTGCTCTCTTTCCAGCTATAATAGAATAACTGATACTGAACTTCCCCTCTTGCTATAAATAATTATGAAACTGGACAAAACATATGAAGCACCTGCTTCCAGGCACTGAATAATAGGCAGTGTAAGAGAAATTAGAAACACAGAAGGTGATTTCCACCTTCACCCAAGATCTCCAGCTAGGGACAATTCTCTGACTATAGTCCAGGGAAACGGAGGCTCAGGCAGTGCACAGTGATCACAGATCAGAGTTTGGGACTGTTGAAGCTAGTGGAATTTGCAGGACCTCACAGTTCTGAAGGTGAGGCAGTTGTACAGTTTTAGGGATAGGAGGTGACAGGGCAGAAGCTAGGCTAGCAGACAAACGCTACTATGGGGTTAAATAAAGAATGGAGATACTAAAGGCTGTGCAGTGCTAGAATATCTTAAAGTTCCTATCTAGTCATGGTGGAGGAACCTCATTAATATCCCAGAATTCAGCTGAAATACCAGAAAGACCAAGTCTTTAGAAAAACGACCATACCCTAGAGTAAGGACTACTATACACTGGCCCAACTAAAGCCTAAAACCAAGCCTAGATAGGATTAAGAATACCTCTAATTACACTAACAACATTCCAGAATGAAACTTGACATACTTAAAAAAAACAGAGGAAAAAAACAACCGAAAACAGACTTTCAACAATGTTGAATTCATAATGTCCAGAGACATGAAAATGAGCAGTAAATATGACATGCAGCCAGGAAACAAAGCCATCAAAGGAAACAGACTCCAAAATGACCCTGATATTGAAATTAGAAGACAAGACTTCAAAATCACTAAATAGCTGTTAAAGTACTATTACATTAAAGAAAGACACTGGAGCAGAAAAAAATATTTGAAGAAATAGTGGTTGAAAATTTTCCAAATTTACTGAAAATCATTAACCTACAAAATGAGGAAACTCAGCAATCTCATAAAGGATAGGTACAAAGAAAATTAAACCTAGGTACATCAAAGTGCAAAAACCCCAAAATAAAGGGAAAATCTTGAAAGCAGACAGAAAAACTACGACATACAGGTGAACTTCTAACTTCTTATCAGAAACAATGGAGACCCAAAAGAAAATGGGAGAATACGTTCAAAGCAATGAAAGGAGGAAAAGAACTCTCAACCCAGAACATGACATCCAATAAAAATTAGTCTTTAAAACTGAAAGTGAAAGAAAGCCATTTTCAGATGAAGGAAGCTAAGAATTAGTCACCAGCACATTGCACAACAAGAAACACTTTCTAAATAGTGCATTAGGCTTAATTAAATCACATGATACCAGAAAGAAATCTGAAACTTCAAGAAGAAATGAGGAACACTAGAAATGGGAAATGCATGTGTATTCATTTCCTTAAAAGATAAATTACTCTTTAAAGCACAAATAATTTCTTGGTGTCACTTATAACATATGTGGAAAAAATATATATGTATAACGACAGAAATGGCAGGGGCAGGTAGTAAATGGAATTATATTATTTTAAGATTCTTATATTTGTTAAGAATGAAGTGGTTCAGTATTAATTTTAAGTAGCCCATGAGAAGTTAAAAATGCATATTGTGATACCTAGACCAAATACTAAAAATTAATTAGAAAAGAAATATCTAAAAAGTTAACACAAGAAATAAAGTAGAATGACAAACATTTGATTAAAACAAAAGAAGAGAAATAAGAGATATGAGACAAAAAGGAAAACAGCAAGAGAATAGACTTAAAAACACACATATAATGAAAATGGATATTTTCCTAATAAAAGGCAAAAAGCTATATTTAAAAATCAAGGTCCAACTATATGCTGTCTCTAAGAAACAACTTTAAATACAAAGACACAGATAGACTGAAAGTGAAAGAATGGAAAAAGAGGGTTTTCCTGGTGGTGCAGCGGTTAGGAATCCTCCTGCGAATGCAGAGGACATGGGTTCGAGGCCTGGTCTGGGAAGATCCCACATGCTGCGGAGCAACTAAGCCCCTGAGCCACAACTACTGAGCGTGTGCTCTGGAGCCTGTGAGACACAACTACTGAGCCTGTGCACAACAAGTGAAGCCCATAAACCTAGAGCCCGTGCTCTGCAACAAGAAGCCACCACAATGAGAAGTCCGCGCAGTGCAACAAAGAATAGCCCCCGCTCACCACAACTAGAGAAAACACGTGCACAGCAATGAAGACCCTACGCAGCCAGAAATAAAATAAACTTATTTTTTTAAAAGAAAGAATAGAAAAAGAGATACTATGCAAACAGCAAGTATAATAAGCTTGAGAGGCTATATTATCATACAAGTAAACACCCAAACAAGGGATTATCTCCAAAGATACAGAAGTTCACTTCATAATAACAAAAGTATCAATTCAACAGAAAGACATAAAAATTATAAAAATGACATTAAAATGAGCAAAATGAAGCAAAGACTTTAAAAAACAATGATTTGTTTGAAATGATTGTTTGAAAAAGACAATCATAGTTGAAATGTTAACACTGTTGTTTTAATAACTGATAAAGTAGAAGACAAAAATATCAGTATGTATACTGACACAGGAGATGTAAATAATACCATCGATTACCCTGAACTAACTGACATTTATAAAATACAATATCCAAAACTGAAGAATATTCCCTTTCAATGTTCATCAGGAAAGATCATATGCTGTCATTATTTACATCTCAAATAACTCAAACATTAGAGTATACTCTCTGATCAAAACAGAATTAGATAAGGCAACAATAATTATATGATATCTAGAAAATCCCCAAATAGTTGAAATTTAAATATACTTTTAAGTAACTCATGAGTTGAAAAATAAGTCAGATGGAAAACTAGAAAAAATTTTTCACAGAATAATAAGGAAATATAACACATTAAATTTTGTAGGCTGCAACTAAAGCAATGCTCAGAAGAAAATTAGAAGCTTTAAATGCCTACATTAGAAAAGAAGTTTTTAATCAAGGATCTAGATTTTCTCCTTGCAATGTTAGAAAAATTAGACTTAACTTGAGGAAGTACTTTAATAGTGCTATTGTTAATATTCCATAGGCTTACATGAAAACATAGTCTTAACAACTGAAAACATTGGAATTCTCGGCAGATAAATAGGAGAATATCAAAGAAACAAAACAGGGCTTCCCTGGTGGCGCAGTGGTTGAGAACACGCCTGCCGATGCAGGGGACACGGGTTCGTGCCCCAGTCCAGGTGGATCCCACATGCCGCAGAGCGACTGGGCCCATGAGCCATGGCCGCTGAGCCTGCGCGTCCGGAGCCTGTGCTCCGCAACGGGAGAGGCCACAACAGTGAGAGGCCCACGTACCGCAAAAAAACAAAACAAAACAAAACAAACAAACAACAGAAACACTAGAATAAAAAGGATCATATCTGAAATGAAAAACAGTGGATACAATCAAAAGTAGACTGGATAAAGCAGAAGTTTATCAACAAACCTGAAAGGAGATCTAAAGAAATTATCCAGGGAGCAAAATCAATACAACAGAGAAAATAAAGCCAGAGTTTACTCTTTGAAAACAGTCAACAAAATTGGTATTGCCTAGCAAAAATGATCAAGAATAAAAAGAGAAAATATATAAATAACCAAAAACAAGAATGAAAGGAGGGATATTACTAAAGATCTTATAAATACTATAAGAATAAAGAACTATTATGAGCAACTTTATGACAATAAATTTGATAACTTAGATGAAATGAAAAAAATTCTCTGAAAAATCCAACATAGGGATATAAGATGAAACAGAAAATATCAATAGTTCTGAATCTAAATTGAATTTCTTCAAAAAAAAATCTTCCCATAAAGACAGTATCACTGGTGAATCTATCAAATATTTAAGGAAAAAAATAATACTATCCTTACAAAAACTCTTTCAGAAAAAACAAGAATAAGGAACACTTGTCAATTTACTTTGTGAGATCAGTAGAACTCTGAAAAAAAGCCTGACTAACACTTGAAGCAAAGAAAATTAGACCAGTGTTTCTCATAAGAATAGATACAAAAAGTTCTTCACAAAATATAAGCAAATATATAAAAAGTTTAATAAATAATAATCAAACAGGGTTTAATATTAGAAATGTAAGACTTAACATTTGAAATAAATTCACCAAATTAGTAGGAAAAGAAAATATCTCACCAGACAAGAAAATACATTTGACAAAATTCAACCCATTAATGATTAAAACCTCTCAGTAATCCAGAAAGAGAATCAAACTTCAACCTAATAAAAGGGTTTCTCCTACAAAAAAACCTACAGCCAATATCACACTTAAATGGTGAAACACTGAACTCTTCACCAAGACTAGGAGAAAACACAAGAATGTTTGCTCTCAGATCTTCTACTCAACATTGTACAGAAGAACTAGCCTGTACAATAAGGCAAGAAAAGATGCAAAAGGCATGAAAACTGGAAAGGAAAAGGCAAAACTGTTGTTATTCAGAGACATCATGATTGTGTGTGCAGAAAACCTTATAGGGTGACGTCATCAAGAGAGCAACAGTGCGCCACAGCTAGATGGGAGGGAATCTGGGAAAAACTCTGGAACTGCCTAAGAGTCAAGTCAAGAGACCATTGTTCCGGGGTGCGCAAGGAGCGGAGATTAAGAGCATCGCCTAAACAAGCTCCAGAGACAGACGTGAGCCACGACTATCAGCGTGGACACCAGAGACGGGCATGAAATGCTAAGGCTGCTGCTGCCGCCACCAAGAAGCCTGTGTGCAAGCACAGGTCACCATCCACACCTCCCCTCCTGGGAGCCTGTGCAGCCTTGCCAGTGCCAGGGTCCCGTGATCCAGGGACAACTTCCCCTTGAGAACACACTGTGCCTCAGGCTGTTAATAATTTTTTCTATTATAATAACTTTATTTTCTTCCTTCCTTCCATCATTCCTTCCTTCTTTCCTTCCTTCCTTTTTCTCCCTTTTCTTCTGAGCTGTGTGGATAACAGGCTCTTGGTGCTCTGGTCAGGTGTCAGGCCTGAGCCTCTGAGTTGGGAGAGCCAAGTTCAGGATATTGGTCCACCAGAGACCTCCCAATCCCAAGTAATATCAAATGGCAAAAGCTCTTCCAGAGATCTCCATCTCAACACTAAAACCCAGCTCCACTCAACAACCAGCAAGCTACAGTGCTGGACACTCTATGCCAGACAACTAGCAAGACAGAAACACAAACCCACCCATTAGCAGAGAGGCTACCTAAAATCATAATAAGTTTACTGACACCCCAATACACACCACTGGACGTGGTCTGCCCACCAGAACGACAAGCTCCAGCCTCATCCACCAGAACACAGGCACCAGTCCCCTCCACCGGGAAGCCTACACAATCCAGTGAACCAACCTTACCCACTGGGAGCAGACACCAAAATCAACGGGAACTATGAACCTGCAGCCTGCGAAACGGAGACCCCAAACACAGTAAGTTAAACAAAATGAGAAGACAGAGAAATATGCAGCAGATGAAGAAGCAAGGTAAAAACCCACCAGACCAAACAAATGAAGAGGAAATAGTTATAGTCTACATGAAAAAGAAGCACAGTAATGATAGTAAAGATGATCTAAAATCTTGAAAATAGAATGAAGAAAATACAAGAAACATTTAACAAGGACCTAGAAGAACTAAAGAGCAAACAATGATGAACAGCCCAATAAATGAAATTTAAAATTCTCTAAAAGGAATCAATAGCAGAATAACTGAGGCAGAAGAACGGATAAGTGACCTGGAAGATAAAATAGTGGAAATAGCTACTGCAGAGCAGAATAAAGAAAAAAAGAATGGAAAGAATTGAGGACAATCTCAGAGACCTCTGGTACAACATTAAATGCACCAATATTAGAATTATAGGGGTTCCAGAAGAAGAAGAGAAAAAGAAAGGGACTGAGAAAAATATTTGAAGAGATTATAGTTGAAAACTTCCTTAATATGGGTAAGGAAATAGTCAATCAAGTGCAGGAAGCGCAGAGAGTCCCATACAGGATAAATCCAAGGAGAAACACGCCAAGACACATATGAATGAAACTATCAAAAATTAAATACAAATGCAAAATATTAAAAGTAGCAAGGGAAAAGCAACAATTAACATACAAGGGAATCCCTATAAGGTTAACAGCTGATCTTTCAGCAGAAACTCTGCAAGACAGCAGTGCATGGCAGGACATATTTAAAGTGATGAAAGGGAAAAACCTACAACCAAGATTACTCTACCCAGCAAGGATCTCATTCCGATTCGACAGAGAAATTAAAACCTTTAGATACAAGCAAAAGCCAAGAGAATTCAGCACCACCAAACCAGTTCTACAACAAATGCTAAAGGAACTTCTCTAGGCAGGAAACACAAAAGAAGGAAAAGACTTACAATAACAAACCCAAAACAATTAAGAAAATGGTAACGGGAACATACATATCAATAACTACCTTAAATGTAAATGGATTAGATGCTCTAACCAAAAGACAAAGACTGGCTGAATGGATACCAAAACAAGACCCATACATATGCTGTCTACAAGAGACCCACTTCAGACCCAGGGACACATAGAGACTGAAAGTGAGCAGATGGAAAAAGATATTCCATGAAAATGGAAGTCAAAGGAGAGCTGGAGTAGCAATTCTCATATCAGACAAGATGAAGAGACAACCCTCAGAATGGGAGAAAATATTTGCTAAAGAAGCAACTGACAAAAGGATTAATCTCCAAAATATACAAGCAGCTCATGCAGCTCAATATCAAAAAAACAACCCAGGGGCTTCCCTGGTGGTGCAGTGGTTGAGAGTCCGCCTGCCAATGCAGGGGACACACGGGTTCGTGCCCCGGTCTGGGAGGATCCCACATGCTGCGGAGCGGCTGGGCCCGTGAGCCATGGCCGCTGAGCCTGTGCGTCCGGAGCCTGTGTTCCGCAAAGGGAGAGGCCACAACAGTGAGAGGCCCGCGTACCGCAAAAAAAAAAAAAAAAAAAAAAAAAAAAAAAAAAAAAAAAAAAAAAAAACCCAATTCATAAATGGGCAGAAGACCTAAAGAGACATTTCTTCAAAGAAGATATATAGATTGCCAACAAACACATGAAAGGATGCTCAACATCACTAATCATTAGAGAAATGCAAATCAAGACTAAAATGAGGTATCACCTCACACTGGTCAGAATGGCCATTATCAAAAAATCTACAAACAGTAAATGCTGGAGAGGGTGTGGAAAAAAGGGAACCCTCTTGCACTGTTGGTGGGAATGTTAATTGATATAGACACTATGGAGAACAGTATGGAGGAGGTTCCTTAAAAAACTAAAAACAGAACTGCCATATGACCCAGCAATCCCACTACTGGGCATATACCCTGAGAAAACCATAATTCAAAAAGAGTCATGTACCACAATGTTCATTGCAGCTGTATTTACAATAGCCAGGACATGGAAGCAACCTAATTGTCCATCGACAGACGAATGGATAAAAAAGATGTGGTACATATATACAACGGACTATTACTCAGCCATAAAAAGAAATTGAGTTATTTGTAGTGAGGTGGATGGACCTAGAGTCTGTCATACAGAGTGAAGTAAGTCAAAAAGAGAAAAACAAATACCGTATGCTAACACAGATATATGGAATCTTAAAAAAAAAAAAAAAAAAGGTTCTGAAGAAACTTGGGGCAGGACAGGAATAAAGGTGCAGACATAGAGAATGGACTTGAGGACACAGGGATGGGGAAGGGTAAACTGGGACGAAGGGAGAGAGTGACATTGACATATATACACTACCAAATGTAAACTAGATAGCTAGTGGGAAGCAACCGCATAGCACAGGGAGTTCAGCTTGGTGCTTTGTGACCACCTAGAGGGGTGGGATAGGGAGGGTAGGAGGGAGACACAAGAGGGAGGAGATATGGGAATATATGTATATGTATAGCTGATTTACTTTGTTATACAGCAGAAACTAACACACCATTGTAAAGCAATTATACTCCAATAAAGATGTTTAAAAAAATTTTTTTACACCAAAAAAAAATGGCTCAAGTATTTTTAACACCCCAAAATAAGTCTTGCCAAAACTGAACTTATTCCTATAAATATGTGGCAAGAATCAATGGAAACTGACCAGGATATCATTTATGAGTGGGGAAAAAAGAATAATCAAAGTATATAAGTAGTGGTTAGTGAGAAATGAGGCTGTTTCATATTTTACTCCATCATTTTTACCACATTCAAGAAACTGTTCAAAAACTTGTCATACTATATTTTTTTAGTTTTTTAAATATACTTAACAAATTGGATTTTTGATTAAAATATTTTTTATTAAGGATCTCAAATAGTGCTAGTACTTCCCCTGTTGTTGCACCTATCACACAGTATTAGTATTGACAAGTTTGTCTATAGCCATGGTCAGCAAACTCCAGCCTGCAGGCTAAATTCAGCCTATGTTCTATTATGTACAGTCTGCAAATTAAGAATCATCTTTACATTTGTACATATTTGGGGAAAATTTAAAATAATATTTTGTGAGTCATGAAAATTATATGAAATTCAAATTTTTGTGTTCATAAATAAACTTTCATAAGAATGAATCCATGCTAACTCATTTACGCATTGTTACAGCTGCTTCATACTACCAGAGAAAAGTAGTTTTGAGACCATACGTGGCACTCTTATCATTTCACAGTGTTGCCCAGAGCATCACAAACTGCAGTGATTTTCATGCTTTTAAGGCACAGTGAAGTCTGGATTATGTATTTCAAATTATAATAGATGGCAAAGCACTGTGTTTATTATGTAATGAAACTACACTAAAGAATATAATATACTTGGACATGACCAAAAGTATTAGTCTTCTATTGCTGTGTAACAAGTTAACAAAAACTTAGCAGCTTATAGCAGTACATTTATTAGCTCACAGTTTCCGTGGATCAGAAGTCTGGGCACAGCTCAGCTGAGTCATTTGCTCATATTCACAGGCTTCCTTCAAAGTATCAGCTAGACTACATTCTTATCTAGAGGCGAAAGTGGTAAAGAATCTTCTTCCAAGCTCCTTCAGATCGCGGGCAGAATTCATATCCTTGCAATGTATAACTGAGGGCATCAGCTTTTTGCTGGCTCTCACAGGCCACCCTCAAGTCCTACATGGTATCTACAGTTCCTAGAAGCTGCCTACAGTTCCTTGCCATATGGACTTCTCCAACATGGCCACTTACTTCTTCATGCCCCTAAGAAAAATCTCTAGCTCCAATCTTTTAAGAATAAGTCTTAAATAAGGCAACATAACCTTCTCTCACAGCTAAACCCCAATCTTTGTACCCTGCTCCAATATACCAGTTCTCCCAGGTCTTGGAATCCCTGCCATCTGCTTCCAAACCTCTCTGATGCTGCCTGCCTGTCTATGTACTAGAAAGAGCACTGGATTAGAAAAAAGAAGTCTTAAGAGTCCCAACTACTTGTGAAGCCTTACGCAAGGCTTGATCTGTCTAAGCTTATTTTAATAATTATAAAATAGGAGGATTAGACTAGGAGATTTCTGAGGATATTCTTATATTATACACAATATTATAACTGCCTGTTGTATTTGATGACAAGGACTCTTGTTATATGTAACTTGGTGATCTCTGAACCTAGCACACTGCCAGGCACCTAGAACAGTCAATAGATATTATACATTAAGAAATGAGTTTTTTCTATCTCTAAACATTTCTAGGTTTTAGCTGTGTGATTCCTACCTAGAGCCCTCCCAGTTACATATCACCACACCCCCTAACATCAGTCTCTTCATTCACCTGAAGCACATCACTAAACCTCACCAACCAGTGTGATACTCCCAAGTACTCCCAAGAATTTTCTGCATGTGACAGCATTCCCTTGCCTGAATTACTCTTCTAATACGGTCTATGTTTGTGCCTTTGGTACTGATTCATCCCAACACCAAAGAAAAATCAGCTCTGAAAACTGCAGATATTCTTTCAGCTACAGCTAATACCAGTACATCAGAAGTCACAAATCCAAATGCCCAAAGAGATGAGGAAGGTAACATAGTGAATCAAACTGAGTATGAGACAATAAGGAGTACTGGGCGTATGGCAAACTGGAAAGCAAATACCCCAATTAAAAAAGGCACCTGCTACTCAGCTGTAAACAATTGCTGCCATTCAGGAACATGATGTTCAAATTATTGAAGAAAATCCAGAAACCTGGATTTTACATAAAATCTCTCTAGTTGCCATTTGCTGAGCACTTACTGTGCTAAGTATTTTAAATAGATTAACTCATCAGTTCTCACAGTTATAAGATACTATTTCAATTCTTATTTTTACCAATAAGGAAACTAAAATTTAGAGAAGTTACACAACTTGACCAGCATCATAAAGTCAGTAAATGGTATAGTGAGAATATGACTACAAAGAGTCAGACTCCTGAGTTCATATTCTTACCCATATTACCTCTGGTGATGTTTTTGCTAATTCTCTGACCTACCAAAGTCTGAACTGTGCCTTTCTCTCTGGATCAGCAGCGTAGCTCTGTCCCTTCTTGCCAGCCTATACTGTCTCTCTACAATACCTCAACATTGCCAGATCCTAATTTGAGCCAACATAGGAGATGGGAGGGGGTACTCACCAGTCAATAAGCCCCATGCATGTGCACAGGGCTCTGAGACATTTATGAACAAAAAGACAATATATATACACAACAGCAAAGGAAACATTAACCCACAAAACTGCAATGTGTTTTCTTACTATGATACACCCTCCTGTGGTGATATTAGATTTTTGTGAATTAACAACTGCAACTTTGTATTTCCCTATCAATAAGAAGGCTTAAAGGGAGACAAGAAATATTTAAAAACTTCTGGAAGATGGGAAGAAAAGAAGCATATATATATATATTTTTAAATTAATTAATTAATTTTTTTGGCTGCATTGGGTCTTCGTTGCTGCACACAGGCTTCCTCTAGTTGTGGTGAGCAGGGGCTACTCTTTGTTGCAGTGCATGGGCTTCTCACTGCAGTGGCTTCTCTTGTTGCTGAGCATGGGCTCTAGGCATGCAGGCTTCAGTAGTTGTGGCACGCAGGCTCAGCAGTTGTGGCTCGCAGGCTCTAGAGCACAGGCTCGGTAGTTGTGGTGCACGGGCTTAGTTGCTCCACAGCATGTGGGATATTCCCGGACCAGGGCTTAGCTGCTCCACAGCATGTGGGATCTTCCCAGACCAGGGCTTGAACCCATGTCCCCTGCATTAGCAGGCAGATTCCTAACCACTGCACCACCAGGGAAGCCCAGAAGCATATACTGACAGATGAAGCAATGAAGGAAGCCAATGCCCAAACTAAGTGCTGGAGAAGACCACAGCAGAGTAAGGAGCTGATCTGCCAGACAGACTTCCAAAAGACTCCTTAAAGGAGGTTAGGTGAAAAGGTAATAAGCTGGAGTGAAAAGGGGATAATTGCTACTAACTATTGTTACTATCTCCTATGTGAAAGAACAACAAAAAGAAAAATAAATCTCTAAAGAAATCAAAGGAAGTTCCAAAGAAGGGGGGAGGGGGGAGTATTTGCTGGCATCATAGGATAAAACCTGTCCCTATCTGGCATTTTAAAGAACTCTTTGCCCAAAGACTAATTTCCTGAGTGCATACCTGATGTGGAATGTGCCAATCAATAAGCCCCATCTGTGTAAACAAGATCCAAGAGATTGATAAAGAAAAAAACAGCAAAGCAAACAGAATGGCAAAGAAAACCCAAGCCATTTACGCAGAAATATTAACCTATCACTCCTTCACAAATATGAACTGACAATCAAGAATCGCTAGATTTATGAAGAAAGGTAACAATATGAAAGAAAAATACCCCCAAAAAAGCAAATTTTTAAAAATATGAAAACTTAAAAAAAAAATCCTCAGACACTTTTGAGAAGGACAATAATATATACATAGAATAAGAAAATAATGCTATATTATATGGAATAATCAAAGACAAGGTGGGAGAACGATCCTATTATGTGAAACAAAAATATAAAGAAACAAAAAATAAAGGAAAAGAGACAGAAAGAAGTAATCCAATACCTCCAACTTCCAAATAATAAGAGAAATTAATATGAAGGACAGAGGAAGTTAAGAAAAAGAAATTTTTTCTGAGCTATAGCAAAAACGGCCCAGAGGGCTAA
The DNA here is from genome assembly GCF_026419965.1 of Kogia breviceps. Taxonomy (NCBI): domain Eukaryota; kingdom Metazoa; phylum Chordata; class Mammalia; order Artiodactyla; family Physeteridae; genus Kogia; species Kogia breviceps. The sequence goes on along the minus strand of NC_081313.1, from coordinate 101,897,696 downwards.
TCAAGAAAGAAAACTAACCCTGGCATTCTACTGTAAGTCCTAAAAGTGTAAGCAAGGTTAATTGATTTTCAGCTTTTAGAATCAATCTTATCCCCCCCAAATAACAAGGTAAATGTTATTGAAGAAAATATAAATTTTTCCAACCTTAACAGTGTTAAAATAACACAACTGACAGATGCTCAGCTGTTAAGGGGGAGTAGAAGAGGTAGAGAGAAGGAGAGGGATATGAACATCTGCACCTTACTAAATTCAGATTAAAGAGATAATGTAAAATTTGCTAGAACAACAACAACAAAAAAGGTGAGCAAAAGATGAAGTAAACACAATAACTATCCAAACGTTTAAACACAGAAGGGGAAGAGGTAGTATGTGAGCTAAAATCTCATCACTCAGTAGACAAAAGATAATGCATCTGCAAACACAGACAATTTAACTTTTTTGTTTCCAATTTGGGTACCTTTCTTTTTCTTGCTGAATTGCACTAGCTAGGATGCCCCATATTATGTTCAACAGAAGTGGTGAGAGTGGAAATCCTTGTATGTTCCCGATCTTAGAGGAAAAGCCTTCAACCTGTCACCATTAAGTAAGATGTTAGCTGTAGACTTGTCACATGTGGCCTTTATTATGTTGAGATACATTCCTTCTATACCTAATTTGTTAAGAGTTCTATCATAAAGGGATGCTTAATTTTGTCAAATGCTTTTTATGCACCTATTAAGATGATCACACAATTTTTATCCTTCATTATATTAAAGTCATGTATAACAATTATTGATTTGTGTATGTTGAATCATCCTTGCATCCCAGGGATAAATCCCACATGATCATGGTGTATAATCTTTCAGATGTTCTGTTAAATTCACTTTGTTTATACTTTATTGAGAATTTCTGCATATATATTCATCAGGGATATTGGCCTGTAATATTCTCTTCTTGTAATGCCCTTATCTGGCTATGGTATCAGGGTAATACTGGCCTCCAGAAGTAAGTCTGAAAGTGTTCCCTCCTCTTCAATTTTTTGGAAGAGTCTGAGTAAAACTGATGTTACTTCTTCTTTAAATGTTTGGTAGAATTCACCAGTAAAGCCATCTGGTCCTGGGCTTTTGTTAGTTAGAAGATTTTTGATTACTGTTTCAATCTCCTTGCAATTACAGGTCTATTCAGATTTTGTTTCTTCCTGATTCAGTCTTGGTAGGTTGTATGTTTCTAGGACTTTATCTATTTCTTCCAGATTATCCAATTTGTTGGCATCTAATTACTCACAGTAGTCTCTTAGGATCCTTTGTATTTCTGTGGCATCAGGTGTAATATCTCCTCTTTTATTTCTGATTTTATTTGAGTCTTCTCTCTATTTCCTTAGTCTAGCTAAGAGTTTGACAAGTTTATCTTTAAAAAAAAATCTCAGCTTCATTCATCTTTTCTATTGTTTTTCTAGGCTCTATTTCATTTATTTTTGCTCTGACCTTTGTTATTTCCTTCCTTCTAACTTTTGGCTTAGTTTGTTCTTCTTTTTCTTGTTCCTTGAGGTGTAAAGTTAGGTTTGTTTATTTGAGGCCTTTGTTTTTTTCTTAATGTAGGCATATGTCGCTATAAATGTCCCTCTTGGAACTGCTTTTGCTTCATCCCATAAGTTTTGGTACAATATGTTTCCAAAGACTCTACCAAAAAATGATTAGATATAATACACAAATTCAGTAAAGGTTATAGGATACACAATCAACATACAAAACTCAGCCACATTTCCATATGCTAACAATGAATTCTCTGAAAGAGAAATTATGAAAGCAATCCCATTTACAATCATATCAAAAAGAATAAAATACTTAGGAATAAATTTAATCAAAGAGTGAAAGACCTTTACATTGAAAACTGTAAGACATTAATGAAAGAAACTGAAAAAGGTACAACTACATCAAAAGATATCCCATGTTCTTGGATTTGACAAACTAATAATGCTAAAATGTCTATACTACCAGAAGTGATGAACAGATTCAATGAAATCCTTAAAACTTCAATGGCTTTTTTTCACGGAAATAGAAAAAAATCCAAAAAATTCAGATAGAAACACAAAAGACCCCAAACAGCCAAAGCAATGATGAAAAAGGATGAATGGATAAAGACAATATGGTCTATTCAATGGAATATTATTCAGTCATTAAAAAGAAGGAAGTCCTGCCCCTGTAACAACATGGATGAACCTGGAAGGCATTATGCTAAGTGAAATAAGCCAGAGAAAGACAGATACTGTATGGTATCACTTGTTTGTGGAATCTTAAAAAAAAAAAAAAGTCAAACTCATAGAAACAGAGTAGAAGGGTGGTTGCCAGGGGCTGGGAGAAATGGAAGATGCTGACCAAAGGATACAAACATTCAGTTATAAAAACAATAAGTTCTGAGGATCTAATGTTCGGCCTGATGACTATAGTAAATAATACTGTATTGTATACTTCAAGCTTGCTAACAGAGTAGATCTTAACTGTTCTAACCATGGGGCTGGGGGGAGGTAACCATGTGACATAATGGATATGTTAATTAACTTGATATTCATAATGATTTCACAATGCATACATAAACCAAAACATCACAGTGTACACTTTAAATAGATACAATTTTATTTGCCTCAAAAAAGCTGGAAAAGTAAAGTTAAAACTAGTTTAAAAAAAAGAATACAAAGCTTGATACAGAATCAAAGAGAACACTGTATGCACATTATTTTAAGTTATGTCAGTAACCACCTGAAGCATTTAAAAGTGAAGTAATTAAAAGTGGTTTCAAACATGCTCAGTCTTAGAGACAGTTTAGATATGGAGTTTGGGAGGGAGGAAGGAATCTAGAACTAGACACGGAAGAGTTTACAATCTATATACTTAAATATTAAAGTTTGTGAAAACAATAAATTCCTTTTCACTTTAGAGTACTCTGAAAAATATCAAAATGACCCATCCTTTAAACATCAAATTTTCTTCTATCTAGGATCCTGATTAAATGGTCCTACTCAAAGTAGTGTTCTTTTCTTCTTTTATCATCTAGTGACAGGCTTTTAATATTCCCTCAAGAAAAAAAAAAAGGTTTCATCTACTGAAAAATTCAGAGACATGAAGCAAGAGACTATTTCTGTATTATTTTAACATTCTACCATATATAGGCATTAACTTAATAAAAAGATTAACTCTACTATGAACAGGTAACTTTCATCTTAAAATAAATAACTAAAAAATATTGTCAGAACTTGATAAGAATATTTTAAATAATTGAACAGTAAAGTATTAAGCACTTCTATAAATTATAGTTTTGTTTTGATTTGATTTGCCCTGCTTTTGCTTTGCACGATAATAGAGTCCACCAATACTAAAGAGAGATGTAGAGTTCTTAACCTGAAATCCATGGACCTCCTAAGCATTTTCTTAAGAGAGAATCCATAGCTTTCAACAGATTGTATGACGCTAAAAAAGTTAAGAACAACTGAAAAGTAAACTGTTATTTTCTCACTGTATTACTTTATAAATATATTCTTAGAAACAATTTATCCTAAAATTAAATAACATCTGTACTTAATTTAAAAGCCAACCTTGTTATACAAAAGTATATAGGGCAGTTTACAATACACACACACACTACCAAAAGACTGAGAACAGTTTTAAGTAAAGAAATCAGGAGGGAAGTAAAATAATATTAGAAATAAAACGATGTAATACTAACAGGAAATGGATAACATGCAGTTCAGCACCCATACTTAATTTTTCCACTTTCTAGTAGAGAAGCAAAAACAGAAATATGACTAGGGAAGATTCAGAGTGTCCATTAAAATTGTACCAGTTGATAAAAAGCCCACAATTAATCTTAGTATTGTATTATATCTACAGCTTCAGTCAATAGTAATAACTGAAAATTTCTCTCAGAAGCTTTAAATTCAAAGATTACAAGGAAGAGAATAGAAAAATACAGCTTGAAAACTTAAAAATTAGACAACCATAGAAATAAAAAACTATTGAGAAAAAACAGTTTCATAGAAATATGCCTGGCTTACAATTTCTTATAACACAAAGTAGTGATTTACAGGGCTTAAGGATATTTTAATTTTTATAAGAGATATTATTACCTCTTTAACTGAAACCTTAAACATTATACAACCAAAAAGAATAAACATGTATTTAATGTGATTAAATTGACATGAATGCACACAAATGGTAACAAAATATTTAAAATTATGTTTGATTCTATCATAATTCTCAGCACACTGACTTACTCACATATCTATATTAAAAAGACGGAATTGATCAAAAGGATGAATTTTCAAATTATCCTCGAGAATAGATGAATAATCAATTACTTTGCTTTCATAAACAATTACAATTTTGATGGAGTATCATCCACTAATAAAGATAAAAATGAGCTGCTAAATACAGAAAACATTAGATATAATCTGATTATATGAGTAGAAATGTAGGCCACAGGCATACTTCTAATTTGATGATCCCTGATGAATCTTCAAAACAGAAAACAGAAAATCAGATTCTCTAATCTGCATGGTCCAATAATTTAGGACATTACAGAGCCAACTGACCTCCTTGAAGTTGCAACTAGATAAATCAAAGTAGTCTGAAAACATATTAGTATGCATGTTCTACCTCCACCACAGCTAGCTAAAACTTTCAAGTAAACATTAATGAGCAGTTCTAAATTTTTTAAAATAATTATTAGTACTCTACCTATCTTCCAAAATACTATTGCAATCAATATAGAATTGTTTCATGTACCTGTGATATTAAATATTAAAAGTTTCTATAGGTATCTTTTCATGTTCAGCATGCTATTCAGTGTCCTTTGTAAATAGAAAATAACAAGGAATGGAAATTTTTAAATTAATTTTTTTCACAAGTTACTTGTCACAGCATTGATTTCTCATTGCTTTGTTATCTTAAATTTTAAAATCCATTTTTAATACACGAAATGAACCATTCAGTGTTTCAAATGCCTTATGCAATCTCTATAAAAATGACACTACAATACATGTCTACAAGCTTCTCCAAAATTTAAATGAGTAAGGATATTTGTGATGTGATGGCTAGCCGTTACATCACACGCTTCTATTAGCAGCAAGTGTCCCAGTTACTAGTTTCTGGCATGAGTTCAACTGTGGTTGTCTAAGAAAAGACTAAACACTTATTTTTAAAAGCGAAATCATTAACTGTAATGTCAAAAATGGAGATCAATTTTTCTAATTACATACTAGGGGAACTTATTTTGCCTCAGAAATGTTTAGTAACCATCATCTACAACACTTTACATTTCTGAAACCTGATTTCAGTGATGTCCCTTGTATATTCCTACTAAGAGAGCAGTGTTCTCCAACATGTGGACTATGACCCATTATTGGGTCTTTAAACCAACTTAATGGGTCTTAAGCAACAGCTTTTTAAATAAAATAGTATCAAAAAAAAGAAAGAAAATGGAGTGCATAAATGTAGTAAGAACAGTTTGTTTAGTGAGATTGTGTTTTGGTTCTTTATATGAATACGTAAGTATCACTAGGTCACAAGGTAAAATATATTTCTGTAAGTTGTGGTAAATATATTTCAATGAGTTGTAGTCAAAAATATTTCTAAGTTTGAAAGCTACTGTACAATACATAATAGCAAAGGAATAGCAAAACATACTCTATTATAATCAGTTATAACTAAGTCAATTTTAAATAGGAAATTATATTAAAAGCTAAACTTTCTTAACATAAATATTACTGAAAGTCTAATTAAGTAAATTTTCTAATTATCCAGGTCTGACTATTTTCTAGTAACTAGGATATGACTCTTTCATTGGTCCTCAAAATGTCTTCTTGTGCCTCCTCTTTTCAATTTCCAGGTGAATTTATACTCCCATTGGTAATATCCCTTATCATAGCTAATGAGTCTCAATATTTGGAAGAGAAGGGAATGTTTAATTTGAAAATGTCCAGCCCCTTAAGCACTTATTATAAATACAAGAGAAGCATAGATCACCCTCATCTCCTACATGATGGAAATCAAAAATCAAGTAGACATCATACTAAATTTACATTATTGAAATATTCCCAATATCAATCTCTAAGAGTAGGTATCTCACTACCTCTAAGCACAAACTTGACTGCAAATCCCAATCACAGGAGTGATATTAAATTTAAACTTCAAGCTTTCAAGGAAAATCATGTTCGATTTGGCAGCACTTACTTACATCTAACAAATATTTATTGAGTATCTACCCTGTACCAAGCACAGAAATGACCCAAGAAGTAATGAACTTCCCCAGAAAAGGTCTCACCAAGCCTCTTAATGACTCTACTTCCATGACTTCCAACTTTCTATAGTATATTTTTTAATCAGTTAAAAAAGGATATTCTTCTGTACCTCAGCAAAACCAAAAACAGTTGACTCACAGTAGTTAACGTTTTATAAAGGTTGAAAACACTGAACCAATGCTCCTGTGAAAAATACAGGGTTAGGTTCCTACAATCCTCTGGTCACAACATTTTCATCAACTGATCAATACATATCCTTGTTTTATGTGTGATTCTGTTTAAAGACACCTTATTTAATATACAGCTGATCCTTGAAAAACACAGGAGTTGGGGCACCTACCCTTCATGCAGCTGAAAATTCACATATAACTCATGGGTGGCCCTCCATATACACAGTCCCTCCCTCACCTGATCCGTGGTTCCGCACCTGCAGATTCAACCAACTGGACATCATATAGTACTGTAGTACTAATACTGAAAATAATCCCAGTATATAAGTGGACCCACATGGTTCATATCCCTGTTGTTCAAGGGTCAGCTGCATATTGCTGAGTCATTAACACTGAACTCACAGCCAACAGCACTGTAACTCATACCTGAACTAAGCTCATCTATGTATTTTCTCCATAAGGCATATCACAGACTTTTTGGGTTTAGGAACACTAGACAGCAGTGCAGCACTACACTTGGGGGCCAATTTAAACAGTAAAATCACCCAAAAAGCACTAAATAGGCCTTAAAAAGCAAAACAAGACAGCAGAGCACCTAGTTTGACTTCAGCTGGGAACATGCCCCTCCAGTGACTCGAAGTTTTTGCCACTCTACCCAAGTTCATGTCCACTAATGAATGGCAAAGCACAAGGGATACTGATTTGGGGGTTACAAATAAATTTTAGCAAGTAGACAAATGTGCAAATATGGAATCTGGGAATAATACCAATCAATGCTATTGATAAAGAGAATTTTTTTCTTTAAATGTATTCCAGTCTAATAAAGTAAGAAATGATAGAATTCAAATCTCATCATTATGCAACTCCTAAAGAATTAATGGAACTAGGCAAGGATCATCAACTGCCACTAACATCACAAAAAGAAAAAACAACCTTTGATCTTCCTGATGGAAGAAAAAAATTGAAACTGAATCTGATCAAATCTCTACATCTCACAACCAATTTACAGGGAAGACAGGGGACAATGCTGTTACTCTTTAATTTTAAGATAGCCCATTTTTTAATCTGATGTCCTCAAGGACAGGGATCATAATTTATTCGACTCTGTCTCCCCATTATCTGTTATAATAACATAGCACACAGCAGACATTGGTTAAAACTTCGAAGAAACTAGTAAATGAATGAATGAACAAATGAACTGTCTTAGAAGTTTAAGAATGTTAATTTATATGATCATCTCTTTTCCAAATAAAGGAGGAAAGAAAAAGGTAGGCGGGCAGGCAGCAATTTATAGGTCTGGGAGATACTACAAGCAAGTGGAATTAACACCTCACAAATCAAAGGTCATTTATACTGTAATTTCAACTTTCCAAGAGCTATGAATCAGAAGAAAAAAATTCACTAAAGGAGGTCACAAAATGCATATTGTTCATTAAATAAGAGCCCCTAAACTCCATTTTAATTTTAATTCTAACAAGTTTACACTGGAAATAAGCTTAAAAGAGAAAATATGAGGTGAATAGTAAAAACATTCTGAGAGAACAGGAAGAAAACAACCTTATAGAATTCAATAAATTCATAGACATCTATGCATAATAGCATACTTTATAACTGATGTTCAGAATGAGAGCCCTGCATCAGCAAGATCTGATATGTTTAGAAAACACTGAGAAAACAGTACTACCGTGTAAAGTTTACCATTTAAAAAAATTTAAATAAAAAAATATTTAAGTATAAATTCAAGGTCCTAATTTATCTAACAGGTTGTTCCCTAATAATGCCAGATAAAAGAGAAAATACTTCAGGAACCTCAGTAGCTGTTTCATGCATGGTTCTCATAACAAAGTTATATCTTTTCTTCTTAACTACAATGGTTATTTCCTAATTTATAAAAATACATAATTACAAACAACAGTCTAGTATAGGCAAAGGCCACAGACTTAAAACAGTCATTCAAGGGTATTAGCATTAGGAAATTTCAGTTATGAAGCTAATATTGTCAACTCTCAACATAGAAAGGACTGAAGAGTATGATTGACAGTAAACCATGAATAAGCAAGTTGACTTCTACAAAACTGTGGAATGAAACATGCAACAGGTGACAAAAATAAGCTGAAAGTACAACCACTTCTCCACAGGAAGGATTTCCTCTGCCCAGTCCAAACGACAAGAATCCAAAGTAAGTGCTGTAAACCTGAAGACATATAACACAGAATTGATCCAAAGGCACCTTAATCCCCAATATGAACCAGGGTTAGTTAAGGCCTAGTTTTTCTTACAAAGATCAGGGCTGCATGATCTCAGCAAGAAAGAACAGTTCCAAAGCATATGGAAGACTGCATTCACTGAAAAGTGAGGCTCCCCTAAATTACATCTCTGTCTGACAGATCTACAGCTATAAAAATATCATTTTCAGAACTAATATTATTGTCAAGATATTCTGGTGTGCAATCAAACCAACGAATTACTAAAAAGTAATTCAATATAGCCAATTTAAATTTTACTAACTGCTTATTACTAGAACTCTCCCACATTAGTGGTGGGAATGTAAAATGGTATAACTGCTTTAGAAAACAGTTTGACCGTTTGTTATAAAGTTATATACACTTGCCATATGACCTAAAAATTCCCCTAGAAACTTACCCAAGAGAAATGAAAACTTAGATTCACACACAAAACAAAAACTGCACACAAAGGTTTGTGGCAGCTTTATTCATTATCACAAAAACTAGAAACAAATACTTCAACTGGTGAATGGATAAACATGCTGAAGTACATCCATATAATGGAATACTGCTCAGCAGCAAAAAGAAAGTACTGATACACACTACAACATGGATTAATCTCAAATGCATTCTGCACAGTGGAAGAATACAAGTTCAAAAGGCTACATACCACATGATTCCTATAATTTATATTATATTCATGATTCATTATTCCTATAAGTTATATGATATATGGCAAAATTATAAGAATAGAGTAGTGGTTGTTAGGGGCTAGAGTGGGAAAAGGGGTTGGCTACAAAGGAGCAGTATGAGGGAATATTTTAAGGTGATGAAATTGTTTTCTAATTTGATTGTGAGGGGGAATGAATTTTGCTGTGTGAAAAACAGAAAAAAGAGAAAAACTTTAATATAAAAAATATCTTACAACACAATCACAGTTAACTGAAACGCTCAAAAAAATAGAATATTTCCTCTAACTAAATTTTCTGGATAGCCCATGAATACATTTCATTTCAGAAATCTATCTATAATGTGTTTCTCTACTTTCAAGCCTGAGTAAATAAGTCACAGGCTTGTGTTTATTCTTTTATTTAAATTAGGCCCAATTTATTTGTTTGAAATTTGTCTCATACAGGTGATGACGTAAATTGGGATGAGCATGGTGCCTCGGGAGGCATTTAATCAAGGTTCTTCCATGTTAAAATTCTCCCTAATACAGATGAGACTATTAATTTATTCATTCAACAAATCAGTAATCATTAGAGACCTATTATGTACCAAACACAGGAAATACAAATGGCAAGTAAGACCACTGTAATCCCTGCCATCACATAGCTTAAACAAACAATAATACAAGGTATAATTTGTCCTACAAGAGAATTACAGTGCTTTCAGAGCACATAGCAAGTGCATATAACCTAACCATATAAGGTCTAAATTTCCCATTAGGATCTATACCTTAAAGTGCCTGGAATCTTGGTAAACACAAAGATACATGTACCACAGTGCTCACGACCCCATTACCCTTCAGTATTTAAGGATGGAAAGAAAGCAAAAACCATATACACAGAACACTATCACTGCACAAGGAGTACAATAATCACTCCCCTACAAAAGGTCCTCTTTAGGGAAATACCAGAATATGCAGATTTACTTCTGTCACCTTTCCAGCAAACATTTTTCTGATACAGAATACCATAAGTATGAACTTCTCTGGCTGAGGAATATTATTTTAAAGGGGGTGGGGGCAGGGAAGTAATAAAGAAAAGAAAAAGAGAAAAAGAAACAGACAAGATGGGGGAAAAAAAAGCAGCCAGAGTAGGTATAAAGATTTTTGCAGTGAACTCTTAAAAACAAATTAAGGAAGTTTAAGGAAACTAAATAGAGGCACTGCAACCACACCCCTTCTTTCTGTTATGAAAAAGGAAGCCAAAATATGTAAAAAGAGGGTTGCTTGCAGGTGTTGTGGCATGAAGTTACCATGTACAGAGGTAAAATTACATAACCCCAAGGACTAAAGAGAGTGTGATGAATACTCAGCTATGCCAAAGTTACCCGAAACATTTTCCATCTCAAGAATCCTAATTAAACAATGCTTCTAGGACCACAGTGAGCCCCACAAGACACAGTGTCAAAAAACCAGAAAAACTTTCAACTGCTAAAGAAATAAACACAGATTAAAATAAAGTGCCTCTTGGTATATACATATTTACAAGAGTAAAAAGCAAAAGAAATTTACCAGGATCTTACTCAAACTTCATCTCAGAGGACTAAAATGCTGAGTAGTTTCTATCAAGAAATTAATGGCAGAAGCAAATTAAGGCAATTCCACAGTTCCTTTTCCAAAGTTCCTGCGGTTAAACATTTTGCAATTCAGAATTTCAGGACATTTTTGACAGGTGATACAGTGTGTAAACACCATATACTTTTTAACACCCATAGAGAAAGCTGTAATGGCACAGAGAAGTCTGGGACAGCACACTATGATTAAACATTTACTATTTATGCAGTAAAACCTACAAATACATGAAACAAAAAACAGTTCACAACATGTTTTGTGAAGAAAACCAATTTGTGCCAAACATACAAAAAAAGAATTTTGGTTTTCAGAGCATTTTAGATGTCAGAATTGTTGATAAGGAATTGTGGTCCTATAGAACAGTACCCATTACTCTATTACTAATTATATGTGCAAAATGTAACTGGTAACCTCTTTATCATGGGCTTTTATTGTAGTATTTTGATGAACTCAAAATAATTCTAAAAGTCTCCTAATGGTTCACACATAATATGCCCTCTACACTCTATCCACCCTTAAATTTCTCTAACACAAATTCTCCTATCAGGGCAGTTTACAGAAATCTAACCCTTGAAATTTATAGAAGAAATGCAAATCCAATTTTGCCACCATGCAAAAAATGTTCATTGAATGGAATTTAATGTATTGAACTCATAAAATGGCTTGCTCTTATGTTGTCACAAGAAAAATGCTAAAACTGGTAAGAGTGTTCCTGACCTAGGAAGCAGCAGTAAATGAATTACCATGGACCCTGATTTGTCATAAATGATAAGACACAATAATCATAAAACCCTATTATCATAGTGCATTTATATGTATATATTTACTGACTACATACAATATAAGCAATATACTACACGCACAATATACTATAACTGAAGTACTAAACTATTTCCACCGAGGGGAAAAACAGAGACAGTACCTCATCAACAACAGTATAAAAGAGAGTCAAGCGGTAGAAGTACAGTTATACTAAATAACCATTAAGGCCTCTTCCATCCTCATGTTCCATGAAAAATACAACTCAATGATACTGCAAATATGATAAGTATAACTAATAAAATATGATAACTAAAACTAATCAAATTTTGATGAGCAACATTCTTATACTAACTTTAAAGATAGGATTGCTTTCATCACTTAGGTTTCTTAAGATTTCTAGGGGCATCTGAATTGGTACCTTAATTTATTCTAGATAAATTTCCCTTCAACAAATTTTCCAAACTTCAAAACCCCTCTAATTTTGGTGCTATACTATTCAAAAGCTGCTAACGAACAAGGAATAAAGTAGCTTCACCAAGCATTCTGAGTATGAAACCCTGAAGAGAAGTCATTTCATTAACCTGGTCCTCTTGCATATATTTTCTATGCATTTCTATCTCATCTTCACACCTCCATCTCCAATTAAAAAGAGAATTTGAAAGTATAAGGAAGACATTTTTTTCAAAAAAAGCTAAGAGATGTGTATAAAAGGAAGGAGAAATCAGTCATTTTCATCCCTGAAGCACACTGGAATCACCTGTAGAAATCCTAAAATAGATCAATGCCTTGGCCCCATCCCCAAATTCAAATATAAAGTAGCATGGGTAGAATCCCAATATCTGTAATTTTTTCAAGCTCCCCAGAAAAAGTTAATGTGAAGTCAGGGCTGAGAACCACTGGTCCAAGCTGCCTTCTCCACAAATCCTTTTTTCTCATCTACTAGTAAGTTAGCACTCCCAGCCCTACAGCAAGGACTGAAAGCACTATCTTTAAAATTGCCCAATTTTGTTCTCTCGTTTACTCTGTCACAGAAAAAATTTACTAATTTTCAGCTGGAAGATTTTTTTTAAGTGGGTATAGTAAAATTTATTTTAACTTATTTGAAATTCTCATTCTCAGTGCTCAGGATTTTATTTTTCAATCAACCTTCAACAAACAACCTTCATTAGTAGAGTATTTAGATTAACAGTATACAATAAACACACAATACACATTCTAGTTATCAACTTTCAACAGACTATCAGAAAATACTCAAGAGAATGAGTTTAAAGAGCTGATTACATTTTGATATTTTAACTACATTTTCAGAACTCAAATATATAAAGAAATATTAGCCATAATATGCCCTGACAGTCATATGATAGAAAAAGAACTCAGTAAATAATCTACCACTTTTTAAAATAAAAACTGGCATTACAAGATTCCACATCTTTAAGATTTACACTTTGGGGAGCGGGGAGGCAGTGGAGGTGTTCATGTTGTTTTCAGATCCTTGGAACAAAAGGAGAAAATAAAATAATGTTTTATAAAAATATGCATCTACAAATATCAGTTTCTTTTTCAAATGTCACCAACAACTGATACCTACTAGTTTCACCTCCAAAACAATGCTAGGTTATTTTTGCACACCTAATTAGGATTTTATGAAAAGGCCTTATAGCCATGTGTACACACACCGTATGACTAGTGGAATAGTCTTACAGGAATTTTCTCTCCCTATAACATTACCTAGTATATTTGCCTGCCATTTGAAAGTATTCATTGCTAGAATATATAATAAGTATTTCACAGAAATAGAAAATAAACATAACAGACTGGTTGTAAGGGAAAAAATATTTTTCACTTCCCTTTTTACTACAGGAAACTCTGACTATAACTTTGACTCCAATATATCATATTCTGATACCTTGCCAAGTATACCACTTGAAGTCAAAACCAAAGAAGTTAAAAAAATAGACAACACAATTAATAATTAGAAAAATTCAGAAGTCCACTACTTTTATAAAATATACTTGTATCAAATGGTATCATACGGCCAATTTCAACTTAAAATTTTAAGATATGTAATTTGTAGTAAGTCCAATTTTTAAAATAAATATTATTACAAAGTATCAGTGCATTCAAGGCACACTCTATTCAAGGTAATATACAATGAAAGCAGAATTATATGTTAAATTCTAGGTTGGTAGAAAACATCCCACTCCAGAATTTTATTTTCTTCCCTCAAAATAAAAAAGTAATTTTTTTCCAATGGTAAAAATAATGCATAATCATAGCTGAAAATCCAAACACTACAGAGAAGTATAAAAAGTATAAAAATAAAAATCATTCCAAATCTATAAATATCTGTCATTAACGTAAATATCCTTCCAGGAGATGGATGGATTTATTCTGTATATTTATAACAATACTGCAACAATTAGAATTACAACAATTAATTCTGTATATTAATTATGTATTTATACATACATGTATCTCCATATATGTCCCCATACACACACACACACACAAAATTTTCTTTTACATATACTGAAAACACAGAAATCTTTAAGATAACAACTTTCTTGAAAATAAAAATATATGAATTGTTCCAAGAACTCATTCTGCTTCTGCATTTTCATTTCAGCAGTCCAGGTTTGAGGTTACTTTGTATGTGTATGTGTGTGTGTACGCACACTGTTTTTGTCGACTGCTTGAGAGAAGATTAAAAGATTTGTCTGTTTGCTTGTTTTACTTAAACATGCACACACACAGACACACACACACACACACAACAACTCCGGCTACAGTTTTCCAAACCCTGAGAACCCAGATATCTGTACTAAAGGTACTTGGCTGACTGCTTTACATAACTAGCCCATGGTCCTGAGCAAAACTGCAAAGTAGACAAAACTTTTCATGGCCTCCCACCTTTCGGTCAGAAAGAGCACTACAGGGCTTCCCTGGTGGCGCAGTGGTTGAGAATCCGCCTGCCGATGCAGGAGACACGGGTTCGTGCCCTGGTCCGGGAAGATCCCACATGCCGCGGAGCAACTAAGCCCGTGAGCCATGGCCGCTGAGCCTGTGCGTCCGGAGCCTGTGCTCCGCAACTGGAGAGGCCACAACAGTGAGAGGCCCGCATACCGCAAAAAAAAAAAAAAAAAAAAAAAAGAAAAAAGAAAGAGCACTACACTATCAATGAGGATAGGAGAGTTCTATCAACCAGGTGTGTGACTTAAGCATTTCACCCAACCTTCCCACAATTCATTTCAATTCTAAGTCTGTGATTCTCCCCTGCTCCCACAATTTTTATTTTTTTGTTGTATTCAAGATATGTAACACCTATCTTTCCCTCCTACCTCAATCAGATTCCTTGATTCAAAATAAACCATTTCTGGGCTTCCCTGGTGGCACAGTGATTGAGAGTCCGCCTGCTGATGCAGGGAACACGGGTTCGTGCCCCGTCCAGGAGGATCCCGCGTGTCGCAGAGCGGCTGGGCCCGTGGGCCGTGGCCGCTGAGCCTGCGTGTCTGGAGCCTGTGCTCCGCAACGCGAGAGGCCACAGCAGTGAGAGGCCTGTGTAACGCAAAAAAAAAATAATAATAAATAAATAAATAAACCATTTCTCTGACTGATAAATTCCCATTTCTTCAAGGCATCTATTCTCCTCCAGGTATGACAAAGAAATCTGATGAGATCAAAGATGTGGACAAGTTTTGTCCAAGGAGGGTAGCAACACAGAAAAAATTTAAATAAGTTTACAAGTACAAATGTTTAATTTAAAGTTAAAATAGCTTTATGAGTTCCATGAAAAAAAGTATAATCTTTAACTGATTTTACTGACTCAAAGTTAGCCAGTAAGAAAACTAGCAGTGTTTTCAGTTGCTAAAATATTCATACCTGAGCATATTTAAGACAGTCACATAGAAGCAACTTTCTAATCTTTCATCTGTTACATCTGTACAACACTTTAAAGTTCAAAGTGCATTTAGATGCATTTTTTTATTTTCATCCTTAAAACAAGTAGATGTGTAGATGTGGTGGTCACTATAGATTGCCTCTCTAACATCTGTTTCCTCCATATTCCTCCTTCTCACAATTTTTAAAAATATCCTCCCTCCACCATGTAACTCAGGGAAATATGACCCCATCACCAATTGCAAGGGTATATATCCTGATTGGTAGAAACTCACTATGATAACCCTGTCCCCCTTGTCATAACTGGTTTGGAAGTGTACATGACCTAATTCTGGTCAATAAAACATGAAGGGGAAAATATGCTGGTAGGCTTGAGCAAAAGATGTCCTGGCCAGTGCACCAGGATCTTGCTACCAGTCTGAGGGTGAATCCAACACACATGGGAAAGCAGAGCCAAGTAAATTTCAGAGGCTAACCAAAGCTCTGAAAAACTAACCCTGCCTTCATACTTCAGCATTCCATTTCAGGAGCTACTGCATTTCAGGCATTGTAATGTGGTGACACCAAGATAAATAGTATATCCCATATACCTTTCCTTCTCCAACTTCGACCTCCTTTTCAACACCTATAAGCTTTTCTTTGCCTTTGAGCTGAGCTAGACAAGAAAGGCAAGTAGTTACTGTAAGCTGTTAGACCAGCACCCTTTGCACCAAGCTCAACTGCTCCTGGGTATGGCATTTCCTCTTCCAAAGGACAATTTCCTTTACCAATCCACTCTTGCAGTCCCTACTCAGGTTGAGGAGATGGTGGAATTACAAGAAGGTTCTCTCCAACCCTGATGCTGTAATAAAAGCTGAAATGTAACATACGAAATCAGACAGGGATCGTATCAGGAAACATGTGGGAACCATGTGACCTGATAATTAAACAATTCACCCTAATGTATGAATGACTATATGTTCAGGAATACCAATATTTCTCTTCTTTAAAAGAGGATGCTGTTAAACAAATCTCTATGAGAGAGTATAAACTAGGTGTTACTTTAGAAGTAGATACCCCTTTAATATATTATTATTAACCAACAGTTCATAACTTAGTTAAAAAGGGGAATCATAAAAGAATCCACCTTAAACATTTTAATGCAACTAAAACACAAAAATATACAATCACAAGACAGTCTTTTAATGCAGGGCCAAGGCCTTTCCTTCAAGCATGAGTCCATGAATTATAGTTCTACTTTATCTTTCTTGCAAAAACCATACCCATAGTACATCACCTGTGATTTCCAGTTTGTTTCTTAAACGTGGAAAGACATCTCACAAACACTTATAAGCAATTTTATTGCAGAATCTTATTGCAAAATCTACAACTTTTAGAGTTTTTTCCCTAGTCATTTAATTTCACCTACACCGATTTTAACTGTAAGTGACTTCAGCTACTCATCTGTTTCCAAAGCAGCCACTGGCTCTCATACAAACACCTTTTCGCCTTCATAGTTCACTGAATAACATCTCATTGAACTATGTAATTACAACAAGTACAAATGTCATTAACAATTTGTTGGGTACACAGACAAATGATTCTTGGTAGGTATACACGGTATACAATAACCAGTGGGAATAAAAGTTCAAGAACAAACAAGAGGGTAGTCTACTGCCATTTAATGTAGCATGGACATCAAGTAGTAAATGAATGAAGAATATAACTTAATCTTTTGAGTGGGTTAAAGAGGTGAGCTCAGAGATTCTCCTATAATAGGCTATCCCCAAAAGTGTTTGCTCATTCTATACACCAATCAACACTCTGACAACTCATATATATCAGCAACTCCTAAATTTAAGAGATTTGCATAGTGCCTGCTATGTGCCAGACATCACATCATGGCACTTTATATTAATTTTCTCAATCCGGATGAAGAATATAATGGCAGAGAAACCCTCTCCCCATCCCCTTGTTTTTCCAACGTAGCTATCAGCTAAGGAAAGTAGTTCAACACAAAATCAACTAAATATATGTAATAAATTTGAATACAATTAAAATCTGCATTACCTCCCTGAAGAAGAAAGCATTAGAAATTTGTGTTTAAGAAAAAGAGTATATAAATTGAGAGTTTACTAATTACAGTAAAAGCTATAAAAAATGTGGACATGATATAGTTATGTAGACATAGATTTTAGCTATAGATTTTCATTTAATTAAATTATAACTATGTGATATATCATTAGTAAAGAAAATGATCAAAACGTGTGTCTTATCTACCAAATACACAAGCACTTCAAGTTCACTGTTAAGAATTCTTCCTCAGAACTAGGATGATTGGCAGGGAGTAGAAGGAGAGAACATAATATAAGAGTTTAAGAACAAATCACTATGCACCTTCCATAGGTCGCATTATAGGAGGAAACCCAAACACTTATAGTTCTAAATCTCAGCTTTGAGAAGGGAGCTAGAAAAAACATGGCTAACAGCAGTCTCCACGGTGTCTCTAAAACTTACCCATCCCCGCTTATCTGTCCCATTCCATGTTTTCTGACTAGTTCAGAGGCTCTCCAAAGTCACTTCACATTAATAGAAAATACACACTTGATTTCCACACATTAACAATCTCATGTATGGTTCTTTCCTACAGATCAGCACAAAAATGATACTCTGAGGTAGCTTACGTTACTAGAACCATATCTTCTGCTCTAGAGACTCACTACTAGTAGAGAACTACAGATATCCCAAAACCGCCATTTACAAAGAAATTATATCTTAAAGAACAAATATCCAAACACATACTAACAACACCAATCAATACCATTAAGTGCCAACTGCATGAGACAAGACAAAAAGGAAGAAGATGGAAGATTAAAGAAGACATCATTGGTCTAAGACTGCGAAGTCAGAAAAAAAAAAGAAAAAGATTTAAATATGCACTCTGCTACTTCCAAGATATATCTTAAACAGGTTGCTTAAATTCTAGAAAACTCTGCCTCCTACTGTCAAAAGCAAGGCTTACACCACCTAATTCACAGAGTCGTCTTAACAGTTATCATTTATGGTCCTTAGACAAAGTGGGCACTTAATAAATTGTAATAGGTATTGTTATTATCGGGAGGTTCAAGATACAAATTCAGTTATAATGTAAATCCTTATTGAACTAAGAGGGGAATAGTCAGTAAAAAACTATCAAACAATCTCCCCTGCTACATGACTAGACGATTAAACAATGGTGTCATAAGGGTGATATTTTTCTAAGCACTCCTTTGATAATGATTAAGTTTGGGATTAAATTTTTTTAGAGTCATCAATATTTAAGATAACTAAAAGCCCTATATATATTTATCCATAACTGTGGAAGTTTCTCATGTTGTCATCTTACTGGTATAGTCAATTCTATTCCTATGTAGATTCTTCACATTTCACTTTATCCATAGCAAATCTCACCTTAAAGTGTATTAACAATAATATAACTATCTAATGACCTGTATTTTTTTACTTATTGTTTCAGCATTCCCACTATTTAGTATGATACATCCTTTTGGGAAGTCCTTTGAAACTAAACAACTACTTGTTCCATTCTGAAAAAATGTGAACCAATAAACCACACCAGAATGATAGTCTATTCCCAGCATGAAGGGAATTACAAAGGGGACCCAGAGAAGAAAATGGAAAGATTCCCATTTCTTCCCAAGTCATATGTTTAAAATATAGATTTATTTCATATAAAACCAATTACCAGGTTACCACACACTCATATCCAAATGCAAGCAAAGAAATATGACAAAGCCATGCAGGAACTGTTTTAGATTATATACTCTTCTGCTTTCCTCCATTAGCATGAATGATAACAAACTGACTATCCTAATTTGTTTCCTTTAAACTTATTAGCCTTATTTGCCTACCTACTTACTATCAGCATAGAATCTATACACTTGGACTTTCATACCTTAAACTGACTCACTTTTAAATACAAGGCATTCTAGATGTCCATGGACTGATCTCCACCTAATTTTACAGCTTCAATTCCCACAGAGACCTCCTGGCACAGCAACCTTAGGTCCAGCTCAACAGGCCCCATGATACCAAACCAGCACGCCGGTTCTCAACTGCTTCCTTCACCTACAAAACTACCCACACCACGCCACACACACACAGACCCATTTTGACCATTAAAATATTTTAAGCCCCAAATAGAGTATTACCAGTTCTAACCTCGTTTATAATTCCCCAGTCAAAATTGGTATCTCTCTCTCTCTCTCTCTCTTTCTCTCTCTCTCTCTCACACACACACACACACACACAGACACACACACACACGCATGCTTCCATACATTTCTAATAAACCCCACAGGAGTCCTGTGTTCCTGTGTTGCAATTATTTCTGTGCATGTCTGCTTCTCCCTTAAAGGTAGCTACTGGGTCTTAGTCCTCCTCATGTTTCTACCACTCTTCCATCCTCACCACATAGTAAAAGTCCCCTGCACAAAGTAAAGATTCAGGTTGAACTAAACTATTCCTTTGTTCTAATCCTAGTTCTTTTATTTGAAGGAATAAGTGACTTCTGTGTGCTGAAGATTTTGTTAATAGTTAATGCTTGTAAATCTAACAATGAAAATGTCAATAATTATATAATGCATTAGTTTTTAAGTTGATGAACGGCAGAAGAGGTCAGTGAGCACAATAAAACCATCAGAAAAGATCATTTTCCAAGATTCCCCCAAAAGTCTCATACATATCAACATTAAAATTGAACTTTCTGTCCTCCATGCTAATAAGAACTACTTACTCCTTATACCTGAGGCATATCCAGAAATGCAAGCACCCTGAATGCAAAAGTGTCTATATACTCTGCTACAAATCTATACCAAAGCCATGCAATTTATTTTATTACACCTTTCTTCCAATTCCCATAAATATGATTTTCATCTTTTGTGCAACTATAAAGGCTAATGTATATAAAATAAGAAAATAATTGATCTTAACTCAGAATACAGTTGGAGCAAAGTTTGGGAATAATTACAAAATACACTAAACACAACTCTCCACCCCCATCTGCCAAAAAAGTTATTAAGAATGTCACAAACCAGATCTGATTTTTGGTGGGAAATGTTTTCTTAAACTGGCCCCACATCTTATAACTTTTGTGATATTTTTCTTTCACAATCTGCTTATTTACAAGGAAAGCAAATATTCTTCAAAAATATATACATGGCTTTACTAATTAGATATTTTTAATTTTAAAAAGTATTCCAACTCAGATATAGTTTAACCTCTTTTACTATCTGTGGGCAAATGTCATTCCTATCACAAGAAGTAATTGCAAACGTAAAAGAAATAAGTACTAACTTCTTTCCTTAACTTATTAAAAATCAGTAGGTTTTTAATTGTCCAATTAAAGTCGATGTTCTAAAACCAAAGGTTAAAAAGGGGTCACTTGCTGACCAGCCTTGGTACTCATTACAACAGAGTTAAAACTAATTCGCACAGTGTAGCAACAGTAGCCATCTCCCACACACACTCCCACCCATTAACTTTTCCTCCTTCCCTGAGAGAACTGGAATGATCGTAACACAGGCCTAACTACCCTCACCCCAGGAGCAAACACACATCTCCATCACCACCCCGCAGGAAAGAAACGCGGGGACTGTGGACCAAGAGAGCCGACGCTCCTGTGGGTCACTTCCCCTTTGCAAGTGGGAGAAACAAAGCAGCACCCTAACAGTAACCATCAGAGTAATTTTGAGCCCCCGACTAATGCCTTGGATAAGTTCTGAGCTAAGTCAAAAAGCTCTATCGAATAGGTAAATCCCTACCCCACCTTAAAACAAACACCCCACAGGGAAGTTTCTCCCAGAAATGAATGCTGGCCCCTGACACCTCCTCCAGCCGACCGAAGGCTCCCTCCCTCCTGCCTAAAATCCCCATTCCGAAGGGCCTGCCTAAAATCCCCGCTCCGAAGGGAATTGTCTGGACACAATCGCGGGGCGCTGGGGGCTGCACTCCCGACCTCTCAACCCTCTCCACAAAAGCCTCTGCCTTTTCCCAGTTCGCCCACCTCCCCGCCGTCCCCACTCGCTCCGCGCCACTCGGGCAACTTCTGCGGCCAGCCCGGCCCGCCGCCCGCGGACCCCTCCCTGCCCAGCGAGCCCGAGGCGCCCTCGCCCCCCGGACGCGGCCGCCTCCAGCCCGCGCCTCCGCGCCGCCCGCCCGGGTCCTCGCCCACCCTTCCCCGGGGCCCCCGCCGGCGGCGCCGCCCCCGCCTCACCCCACCCCACCCAGCCCGGGACCCCAGCCCGCCCAGCCCCACCCGGGGAGGAGGGCGCCGCGGCCGCGCCGAGGCAGCCGCCGGGCCGGGGCCTCCCGGCCAGGCGCCAACGCGAACGGGGCTTTACCTCAAAGGCGCGGCCGCAAGTGGCGGGTCGGTCCCGGGCGCGGGCGGCGCCCCCCGGTCCGTCAGTCAGCGGCGGCTGGGGCAGCGGCGGCGGCACATCGCACCCGCCGGCGGCCGGAGGAGGAAAGCGAGGCACGCAGGGAGAGAGCGAGCGAGGTAGGGGGGACGGAACGAGCAAGGGAGATAACGCAGCTCGGACTCGGTCCCCGCACCACTGCCAGTGCGTCCTACCGCCGCCTCTGGCCGGAGAGTCGCCGCCCGGGCCGCGGCTGTCGCCACCAATGCAGCCGGGAATGAATGCACAGCGGCGCCTCGCTTATCCGGAGGTCAAACATCCTTCTGCCTCGGGCATCCGGATCGGCGCCGGACCCGGAAGTGAACGCTTGGAAAAAAAAATTAAAAAGGAAAGCGTCTTTCTAGCGGCGGCGGCCACTCGAGCTGCCCGCATCAGCGAAAAGAGCCGAGTAGAGCCGAAGGTTACACCGACTTGCTCGGATTGGTTGGCTCGCCGACCGGAAGAAAGACAGCATGCTCATTGGCTGGCAAGGCTTATAAAGGCGAAGCCACGCCTCCCTCCCCACCTTCGCACCGGCGGTGAGCGTAGCCAGCGTGGAGTAATTGTGGTTGCGTGATGTCTCCCTGGGTGAGGCCTTGGGAGGAGACGTTTGGCGAGGTCTGTGGAGAGAGCTGGGGGAAAACGCTCCCATGCTTTAAAGGAGCTACGAAAAGTTCCCCGCTGCTTGAATGAGCAGAGAGCCTAAGGGCGCCATTGTGCCAAGTCAGGGTGCCGAGGCTTTTCCGAGTGAGCGGAGCACAGCCCTTCAGGTGCCAAAAATTTTAGGGCCCAGCCAGAGGGAGTGACCTCACTGGGTTGACATTTCCCCCCACTTTCTTGTAAATCCAGGGCTGTATCAGGGATTCAGCTGCTTAGAAATATAAAGTTTGGCTCACGTTTGTATTCCGTTTGCTCTCTATAGAGAGCTTCGTTTGTGAGCTCAGGTAACCCTCTCGACTATATAATGTGGTAGCTATTATCTCGGTTTTTCTAGTGAACCTCCTAAAGTTCCTAGAGGCCAAACATCACTCAAGTCATCAAATTGTAGACACAAATTGGAACCGATGTTTTCTGACTCTACTCTCCAGTCCACTCTGCCCACAGAGGGGAGGCAGAAGATTACATTCTTTCTCTTATGGTTGGTTAACTGGGATGAAGATATGGAAGACCTGTATGGAAATCGATCCACCATGAAGGCATTGTAGAAGACTCTGAAACTATCATTTTTTTAAAATTGTGTCTAACGACCTTTCAAAAATCAGACATAAAGGTGTGCATGAAGAAAAATCGTAGTCTGGTGCCATGTTTAAATTTTTATTTATCAAACATATTTTTATATTTTCCAATACACTTGTTGCATCAAGGAAGTCTTTAGTCTCTTCTCTCTCCCTCTCTCCCTCTCCCTCTCCCTCTCTCTCTCTCTCTCTCTCTCTCTCTCTCTCTCTCTCTCTCTCTCTCTCTCTCACACACACACACACACACACACACACACACACACACACACACGAAAAATTTAAAGGCTCCAGTGAAACAAATGCACTTTAAAATAATTGAGGATTTATCTCATTCTCCATTTCTACTTTAGCAGACTGATGATAGGGTCGATGTGTAATCTGCAGGGGGTAGTTAGTATGGAAAGATGCCGTTTTTGTAATACAACAGTGCCTTTTTTTAACTCTCTACTCTCATGCTTTCTCAAACTGGAGGTTATGAAGTGATTGCTATCACCCATCTTAGAGGAAAGTGGTAGTAAGGACTGCTTCTGTGTTTACCACACTACCATCTTTCTGTTAGAGACTCAAAAGCAGCTAAGATTTGTGCATGCTCAGGCTTGACAATAATTTGCCTAATAAATAAAACATCTCCACTTTTCTGATATATTCCAGGACCCAATACTAGACAAGAAACAAAGTTAACCCTATCACTAAATGGGATAGAAGAAATGTCTGCAATATTGGGAACTCTAAATATTGTCATCAATGACCAACATACCATTTTATACTCTCCACCTCAAAAACCTCAGTTTAGATCAAGAACACCTCTACTGACCCCTCAAAGTTCTGATAAATGTTTAAGAATACAAGTATATAAATAGATAATCAAATCACATTTTTAAATTATATATGGATAGGAATAAATATTTGACCTAGAAGCTCCTATAAATTAAAATTCGCAGGTAACCTAAGTAGGAAGCCAATAAGATTTCATGTTATTCTATTAACTTGTAAAGGAAAAACTGGCAATATGAAAACAGCCTGTGTTAAAGAGGGAAAGACCAAATTACTTGCATCTCAATCAAAATTCTTTGTTCTGTAGCGTTATGTCTCAACATAAGCAGACAGATCATAATTTCCATCTGCTATATTGTACATCAGATATAGTTAATTTTTTGTGTCACCCCATATTTCCTAGCATTTGCTACTCTTCAAGTGTTTATATACTATTACTATGTTTTCATGTTTCCCAAAGCAGTGTCATATTTTTTACTACCCTGAACTTTATTCTGTTGAATTTATATCTCTATAGATATAAGTAAATATTTGTCCCAACATTTGGGCATACAACAACTGTTATGATTACTATGAAAAACAGGGTAAAAGCAAAAGAAGTTTTACTAATATATTTCTATTAAAACAAGGTGGGGTGGGAGAGTTACTTCAAAATGACTTCAGTCTAAAACTGTCATGAATTCCTTAGGAAAAAATTTATCAAGTGGGAATTTGAAAAGTGAAGAAAAAGAAAGTAAAATTTCTGGGTGCCTTTAATTTCATATCTGAGATAGTGTAAGTGTTCCAATATCTCCCTTACATCTTTTGATTCTTTACTTCTGTTACTATTTCTCTTCTTCTCACCCTTCTGCACACTCACTGTGGTTGCCCAGCCATGCCAATGTACACACATAGACACACCCATACAAACAGAGTGGAGAGACTGAAGGAATAAGACCTTCAATTAGAGCAGGAAAACTCTTCCATTTCTTTCTTTCTCCCAGTTGAAATCTTTTTTAAAAAATAAATTTATTTATTTTATTGATTTATTTTTGGCTGCACTGGGTCTTCGTTGCTTCCTGCAGCCTTTCTCTAGTTGCAGTGCATGGGCTTCTCATTGAGGTGGCTTCTCTTGTTGCAGAGCATAGGCTCTAGGTGTACAGGCTTCAGTAGTTGTGGCTTGTGGGCTCTAGAGTGCAGGCTCAGTAGTTGTGGTGCACAGGTTTAGTTGCTCGGCGGCATGTGGGATCTTCCCGAACCAGGGCTCAAACCTGTGTCCCCTGCATTGGCAGATGGATTCTTAACCACTGTGCCACCAGGGAAGCCCTTGAAATCTTACTGCTTACCAAAAAAGAAAAAAAGACCAGCTTTACTTTCCGCAAAATACACCTACCAATCTCTCTCTCAAGCAAAGCACTTGTAGGACATGAAAAGAAAGCATTTGTCGAAAGAGAAATTTGATAAATACAAGTTTCCAGGGTACCATTAAAGATTATGAGCACTAACACATAGATTTGTGTTATAATCATTTTCCCCTCCACCCCTCATTCATACCATTAAAATACTCTCCTAAGCCAAACTTGTTTTGCACTGATTGGTCAAGAAATACCCTAAAAATACAAATAAGCACCAAAGACTAATCTACACTCAACTATGTGGCCAATCTGGCTGAGTTAAATACAGGCAGATATTTCCCAATTAACAATGTAACAACCAACATTTGCACAAACTGATTTATATGATTCTGTCTGATTCTGACAACCACCTATGAAGTAATATAGCAGCCATTATTATTTTTACCCTGTTAGGAAAGAGGAAGGATGGTCTCAAAGTGATGAATTGACTTGCCCAAAATGATATGTGGTAACCTGTTAAAGGTAAAATACAAAATTATGTGATTAAAATCTTTACCAAAACTTTTCAAAATAAAAACAGAGGAAACATTCATTCACCTGGAGGACAGATGTAATTAGGAAAAAGTAAATGGTCTTATAACGAAGTTATATGATAAATAACTGCTAGGGGGGTAATGTACAACATGATTAATACAATTAACACTGCTGTATGTTATATATGAAAGTTAAGAGAGTAAATCCTAAGAGTTCTCATCTAATGGAAAAAAATTTTTTTCTTTTTATTTTGTGTCTATATGAGATGATGGATATTCACTAATCTTATTGTGGTAATCATTTAATGATGTATGTGTAAGTCAGATTATTATGCTGTACACAATGTTATACAGTGCCCTATGTCAACTATATATCAATAAAACTGGAAGAGAAAAATTTTAAGGTATGTGCCCTCAAAAAAATTTTTTTTAAACATTAAAAAATAATAAGAGGAAAAGAAGAAGTAGATAATCAAGTAGAAACAGGAAGAATGCAAAATGAGATGCTGTAACAGTAGCCAGAGCCTGGGAGCAAAGCAGCACATTTTACTCAGATTAGGAAAATAACCTCTTCCCCAGTCAAGCCTGCAGTCAGGGGAGACAAAGGAAGGATTCTGGGAGAAAGCCAGTCACAGACAGCAGCTAGATCAGGTTTGGGGAAAGCTGTCACTTAACAAGCTTTCCTTCAGATTGTTACATGAGTAAAGCCAGAAAGGGTCAAGACACTGTTTTATACATCCCAGGAAGGACGATTTTAAGTATTCTGTAGTTGACAAAAATGAAAGTAGAAGAATCACAGAACTTTTCTGATTTATTGTATTTTATTATCATAATCTCCAGTATTGTATTTTATAATCACATCTTTAAGACTTCTTGTCTTAGCTCAGGCTGACATAAAATATCATAGACTGGGTGGCTTAAACAACAGAAACTTATTTTCTCACAGTTTTGGAGTCTAGAAGTCTGAGATCAGGGTGCTAGCATGGTCAGATTCTGGTGAGAAGTCTGAGATCAGGGTGCTAGCATGGTCAGATTCTGGTGTGAGCTCTCTTCCTGGCTTTCTGATGGCCAGCTGCCTTCTCATTGTGTACTCATATGACCTTTCCTTGATGCATGTGATCTCTCTCTCTCTTCCTGTTTCTAAAAGGGCACCAATCCCATCATAAGAGCCCCACCCTCATGAGCTCACCTCAACCTAATTATCTCCAAAAGGCCTCATCTCAAGATGCTATCACATTAGGGGCTATGGTGTTAACATATGAATTTTGGGGGGACACAATTCAGTCCATAGCATTCCTCAAAGGAATACTTTCTATGTAGGGAGTATGTCATCTATAAATGAAAGAGAAGCTAAAGGTTAGACAGGATAAAAATAAGGAAAGACAATTATAAATAACATAACATTAAAACCTCATAGAGGAAAAGAATACATCCTTAAGAGAAAGAACTTCAATAAAGAAAACTGTCTATAGAGAAAAGCTACATACACCATGAAAAAGTGTAAAAGTGTCTTGCCAAAAAAAGTGGTTAAATCTCTAAGTAGGCAATTTAATTTTTGTTTTTTTTCCATTAACAGACCTGAAGTTTGGCTGCTTTTATGCAAGTTTGGCTGTTTGAAAGATGCTGTTTTGTGATAAATGGAAGAGTTAGCTAAAGCTGTGATTTTTTTTTTTTTGGTAATGTTTTCAAGAACAGTTTGAATTCTGGATCATATATGAATCTAAGGTTTAGAGATGGCCATAATCATTGGTCCCTGTTCCATTTTCCTTCCCCTGGTCTCCTTTTGCTTTCCATAATTATATTTCCCAATATCTTCCTCAAGAGCCCATCCTAGCTCATGGGCTACATCTGACCAAGACTGAGTGTCTCATCAGCCCCACCCACAGGAATCATACAGTCCTCTGGCTGAAGAAGCATAGTGCCAAGTAGGAGCTCTGGATTAGAGTGTAGCCTTCCAACTGTGCCACTCCCGTATCTGTTAGTTCTTATAATGGTTTCCCAGTCTATAGCACTGGACTTCTTCTTTGGTTTCCTTTTCTAATTGAAACGTAGCCTTTCCCAGAACCCCATCCAGTATAGAGAAGGTATAAACTTGGTTTGGAAAATTATTCACTAGTCCAAGTTCTGACTGGACCCTAGGTCACTGGCTAAGGTCCTGCTCTGAGGCTCAAACTACTAAACTTCTTCAGATATCACCCACTGACTAGGCTTACTGGATTACTATATCCTTCTTCTGGATAGTACCACATTGTTGCCAAAGCTCATCTAAGCCATGCCTGAACTTCCTGTGCCCTCTGGACAATGAACAAAGGACTACCTTGATTGGGGTCAGAATCTGTGTTTAATTATGTTTCTTTAGTCTCTGTCATGTTTGGTCATTCTTGGTCTTAAATTCATCACTCTCTTCACCAAGCAGTACTGCTAAATTCCTGACATATTGTCATCCTCCCACCTGTTCAGGTTGTGCTACCGATGCCATATCTGACTGGACAAGATCAAGGTCAACAAAAGTTAAAACTGATGTGAGAGGATACCTTAGTTAGAACCTCACTTCCGTTTAGTTCTCATTCTACTTCTTCTATAATTAGAATTATGCCATTTTTCAGTTTCCTTCTATTTTCCTTCCTTGGACAATTTAAGTAGTCAGACCTCAGTTGGCTCATATGTAAAATGAACTGATAATACCTACATCATATAGATATCAGGAAGAGTAAACGCAATGATATATCCACTTACCACAGTGTCTAGCATATAGAAAGCACTAAATGTATGTTCATTGTTAGCTACCATATGACCCCTAAGAACCTTCATTTTCTAATTCAACATGAATGATAATCAATAGTTGAAAATATCAGGTCCCAAGCTGTTCCATAGCTTTAAAAGCCCAAGAATTATGGAACTGGATTAGTGGTTCAAAGCAGATCAGTATTTTAATTTGCTCCAGGCCCTATTTTTCTTGATTTTACCATGTATACTTGGACATTCATGGTAGATTGGCTGTCCAGCATCTGTTTACCCCTTCTTAAGGGCACCCAGATTTCCTTTTGATAAATTTTCTCCATCTCACTATATTCCTTGACCTGGGGCTCTGGCTTCCTGTAGGTGTGGTATGAGGTGGGGAAGAGTAATAGGGGACACATTGCCCAAACAATGCCAAATGGATGCCCTGCCCCTAAATTTGAATCTTGAGCAGAGGGACATGGAATCTGAAAACAGTTGGAATTGCATTCCATCCAAGAGCAGCATTCTGACCATACAGTTTCTGCTCTAGGACAGTGGCTATGATCTTACTTCCCAGCCTTTGGAGCATTTTGGATTCTGCCCAAACCTGGACCTCCAGCTTCCTGTTAACTCTGTTAGACCACCCTTATCACCCGCACCCCCTCACATTCACACACACACACACACACACACACACACACACACACACACACACACACACACAATGCCTTTCACTCAATTCTGTTTTGCTTGCATTACCAGAGCAAGTTTCTATCATTTGCAACTGAAGAATCCGGACCACTAAGCTTTCATTCCTGGTTTTTGGTTCAGCTCACCACTGTCTCTCCTATTTGTAAACTTTCTTTTGTGGCCTGGCTCTGTGTCCACATGAACACTTGAATTCCAAACTGTAGTTCAGTCCTGCTTCATGTCTTTGGCTTCGCCCTAGTATAATCTCTATCTTACTGTTGTTGGGAGGCTGCCTGGCTTCAGGTTTGTATTCTAATTGACAAAGCTGGCCACACCCTGCCAAAGCTTTGTATTTCAGTGCAGCTGCCTCCAGTCACCAGGCACCTCTACCTAAGCTTCTGGCTGAAACCCTGCCAATTGCAGACCTAACCGTCTGGACTGTGACTTAATGCTTTGTTTTCTCCCAGCTTGGGTGACTTGATATTAACTAAGAACGAACTTCAACCAAATGCCAGTACTTGCTGCTCTCTAGAACTGTTACTCTGTTACATAGTAGTATGTATTTGTCAATTTATATTCATGACAATGAATGCCAATGTCATCCTGTATCTCATTGCCTTTCCATATGTTACCTCTGCTCTTCTGATCTGGACTCGTATCAGCAAAGAGATATCAACTTGGTCTCTTTACAGTGGAATAAATACTGTAGTCTGAAATTACTATAGCTATTTGACTACTTAGTGATGGGGTACCCCTTGTTTTTACAAGCTATCTAATCAACTTAATCCTGGTTTTGGAATACTAAAGAGAATCTAGTTGTGGAGTGTTTGGACTCCAAACCAAATCTACAGTCTTCAGCTTCCTCCTGCATGCCTTTAAACCAGACATTGATATCTCACTTGAAATTTATAAGTGGTGTCAAAAAGGCAACAGAGTCATGATCAAGGTTTCAAAAAAGAAAATAGAATCTGGCTTTAGGATTCACTTCCAGATATCAGAAAAACCCACTGGTATGTGATTGTTACAATAAATGTTAATAATTACTGAACTCAATAATTATCTGGCAGATATTGGAATGATGACTGGTAAATAGAGGAAAAGAATGATGGTTTTATCCTGTACATGTAAAATGATTTTTTAAAAGATTGTAATTCCAAGTGACTTTAAAATATAGTAAATTGACTATATATCCCTCATAGGTTATATCGTAAGGACAAAAAAAACAACGCAAAAAGTTTTCTTTTTTTTTTAACCTTTCAGTAATCATATTGTTGGTGGTAGTCTTGCTGTTTTCCTGAGAGTGTTATATGTGTAATGCAGGATAAAGCAAAATAAATGATTATGATATCTTATTCTACCATCCCTGATGTTGATACAGATGAAAGAAGAGACCAACTAAACAGCCAATAATCCTGAATTTGGATGGGAAATATCATCATGAACTCACAAGAATTTTATATAGATATTTCTTAGCTCCGTCCATTGAAAAGGTGCAGAAACATGCCCAATTCAGTTGCAATGAGTACCTTTAGCCCCCACACTTTACAAATAACAGAGCCTTTGGAAGAGAGACAAGCAGAAAACAGCACAATATTAGCTTCCTATTTCTGTGTAACAAATTACCACAAACTTAGTGGTTTAAAACAAACAAATTTATTATCTTACAGGTCTGGACATCAGAAGTCCAAAAGGGTTCTCACTAAGCTGAAATCTTGTGGTTGGCAAGGCTATGTTCCTTCTGGAGGCTTTAGGGGTGAATTCATTTCCTCGTGTTTTCCAGATTCCAGAAGCTTCCTTCATTCCCTGTCTCATGGCCACTTTCCACCTTCAAATCCATCATTGCATAACACCAAATTCTGCTTCCATCATCACATCTCCTCTGATTCTCTCCTGCCTTCCTCTCTCACTTATAAGAATTCCAGGGCTTCCCTGGTGGCACAATGGTTGAGAGTTCGCCTGCCGATGCAGGGGACACAGGTTCGTGCCCCAGTCCGGGAAGATCCCACATGCCGTGGAGTGGCTGGGCCTGTGAGCCATGGCTGCTGAGCCTGAGCGTCCAGAGCCTGTGCTCCGCAACGGGAGAGGCCACAACAGTGAGTGGCCCAGGTACCGCAAAAAAAAAAAAAAAGAAAAAAGAAAAGAAAAGAAAAAAGAATTCCATTGATTGCATTGAGTTCTCCCGCATAATCCGGGATAATCTCCCGGTCTCTAAATCCTTAACTTAACCTTAATTCAAAGCCCCTTTTGCTATGTGAGATAATATACTCATAGGTTTGGGGAATTAGGGTGTGGACATCTTTGGGAGGACAATTATTCTGCCTACCACAGGCACCAAGTCAAATAGAAGGATTTGAGTTCTTTTTAAGAAGGTAGAGCAGCCTAACCCCAGTTGCCAAGATAAGGACCCACTTACAAATGTCACTGTTAGTATAATTTTATCAGTATTGCCTACAAGCCTTACATAATAATAAATAGGATAGAGTGAAACTAACAATTACTGAGTACCTGAATAAAGAGTGTCAGACACTTTCTAAAAACAATCCTTTTGTTGTAGGTAAGTATCCTTTTCTCCTTTTCATAGTTGAGAAATTAAGACTCAGAGAGGGTTTAAACAATGTTCTGATCACTCAGCTAGTGAATGGCAGAGCTAAAATTTCAATACAGATATGTCTGACTCCATAGTCCATGTATTTATGCTGCTCTTCATGATGTAACAGGAGAGGTAAATAAGGAGACCCTGGCACATACTGTCAGACTGAGGGGTTACCTACTACACTGCTGTTCCTCTAGATTGAACCTGTTTAGGCAAAGAAAGAAAGAAGGAGGAGGGAAGGAAGAGGGAAAGATGAAGGGAGAAAGAAATGGGGGGAAAGGAGGATCCTAAATTAGTGATTTATACCAAGCTGAACTAGAGCAACTCTAAGTATACATATGAGAGAGGGCTGGAAAAGGACAGGCTGAAGGAAAACCAAGACCTCTTTCTAAGGACAGCTTCAAGGATTTTAGCACTCACAGAAAACAGCACCAGTCAGAGAATTAGTATGGTCTGTAGTCAAATACATCTTAATCAACTTTTATTCCAAATGTCAAGTCCCAATGAGTGAGAGGATCAATAAACCAAAGAGCCAATATTTAACTGTGTACAGTTAGCTTTGTTATATATATAGGTCTTTTCAGCCATGTAACTACACAAATAGTTATTAATAATTATTTTTAGTAAACATTCTCCAACTGTTAACTGCTAACAATTCTATATCCCAGGCATTCTTTTCAACTAGTTTATTCTTGAGGACTCAATAGGAAGTTACATTGTTTGAAATTAGGTAGTATCTGTTCTAACATGTCCAGATTAGGCTTAGCTTTGATAAGAGGATGTCCATCTAATTAATAGGTCTGCCATTAATTAGCAAGAGAGACATGTGTTTGAGAGTACAACTTTAAGCTGCTTGTTGTGTGATACTGAAAATTCATCTTAAAAAATATTTTTGGAGGATTTGCTAAAAAATAGACAGTCCAATTTCAACAGATACTCTCAAATTTATCACTGGATTTAGTCAAGTGTATCTGGCCCGCATGCTTTTGTGTCTCTTCTACTGCCCCCCAAAACACACCTTCGTAGACAAGCTTTACCAAACCCTTCCTTTCTGTTGTGATATTGCTTTCATTGAGGGACATTATAAGAAACAGCCCTATGAAACTCATTAGAGTAATTACCATAGGAATACTTTAATGATAATGTTTACTATATCATATCTTTTACATGAGGACCCAAGAAACAAATTCCTTTTATGTTACAATACCAGGAAGAGATATGGTTCTTTTAAACAGCTGGTTTGTTTTCATCTTACAGATGTCATAAATCAATTAACTCATATTTACTTCCAGTGATGATTTCTACAAAGCCTAGAGCCAACTTTTTAGCCTATTTCTAGGTAGTCCACATACCTTTTGACATACGTGTTGGGAACCAACTCTGGAATAATCTTATTTCATACATTATTTCCCCCTTTTACTTTTATATTGTTATACTGTAAGTATTTTTGTAAACTGCCTTGGTTCCTTTAATAATGAAACAGAATACAGAAAATATGTAAAACAATTAAGATTCTGCTTGTCTATTTATTTAGCATATTGCATGAACATTGTTAGTTTTTTTCCAAATTTGGAGAGTATATTTGGGTTATTGTGACCTAAACATGGCATTCCTGAATTTCATACCAGGGGTTCCTGAGGGGCAACTTGAAGAGAAATGTATTCATCTTCTGGAGCAGACAAAACTGAGGTACAACAGGACTGAAATGACTGTAAATTAGGAGTAAAGTGTTATTAAATTAAGGTATTTTACTCAAAGAAAAAATGGTATCTTAAAATATAAGGCCAAACAAAGAAGCAAGAGCAGGCAATCATTTGCATATGAATCTGCTTTCCACATGTGTATTCTATGTATATATTATTCCAAAATATGTAGTAACAGGGACTTATTTATTTAGAGATGGTTAATGATTCTCCCAATTAATTGTCAACTGAACCATCGCTAGTAATTCAAAAAATGTTTTAAGTAGCAAATAGCTGTCAACTCATTACACATTGAACAAATATAATAATATTAGCAATGATACTACTGCACATTTATTGAATGCTTACTATATACCATATACTTATCTCATTTAATTTTCGGGACCCCAGGAAATAGGCATTTTCATTAAGTCCATTTTACAGATGAGAACTGTAAAGTAAAGCCACTGGGGGATTTAACAAGGAGCTTGGCATTATTTGATTTACATCTGAAGAAGGTCTCTCTGACTGCTATGATGAGGTTAGGCTGAAAGGGCAACCATTAAGGAAGCAATTTTAATAGTGCACACACAACATGATGACTAGGAGCAGAGAAGTAGTAATGGAGGTGCAGAGAGGTGTGATATTCAGAATATAGGTTAATTAATATAAGTGTGTGTGTGTTATGGTACACAACTTTTCTTTCTCAAAGACTAGCCTTCAGTAGGCTAAATGAAGGTTATCAAATGATCAGAATTTAACGTTACCCTGTCCTTCCAGTCCATGTCCAGAGCCTTTTGTTTGCTGATTTGATGCAGCTGAGGGAGGCTGCCTTCCAACAAAGGGGTGTGATCTCGTTGTGGGGAGAGCTGGAGAAAACTGCCACCTTTTTCTTTGTGTTCCCTTTTGGTTACTGCCACGTCAGTTCTCCTTTGAGCAGGTCGTCAAATCCTCTGTGTTGAGAAACAAGAGGGAACAGATGTTAGGGAGCCAAAACTTAGAAGTAAATTAAGACCTCAAAACATCTTAGTTATTTCTTGACTTTCCCCTTCTATATGCCTTCCCCTACTTAGTACAGATTTTCCACATGTAAAGTAAATAAAGCAGCAGGGATTCTAACAACCTGGAAAGTCTCAAGTAAAAATGTGAGAACAGCTTAAATCTTTGTCAGGTTTCAAGCCTAAGAAACGTGACTAAAATGAATCTATTGTGAGTTACCAAATTTTCAGCTCCTGAAAAACAAAATGTGTTTCAAATGACCTAGCATGATGATGTAGACATTCCAGTTCCACCAAAGAGGTAATTCTTACCCTCTTTTTGCCTCAAACATATTTTCTCCCTTTATGATATCTTCATTGTGGTCTCACTAATGTGAGTTTCCCATATGTCTCTCTACTGTCTGCAAGTAGATTGTATGTTTTATGGATTCTCTAATGTGGCATGAGACTGCCACCACACCATTGGGCAAGCCTGGACAAGATCCAGGGTGGGATGGGCAGTCATAAAGGGTGTCTCTGTGAGTTTGTAGCTATCTACATTATAAATGTGTGCATATATGTATAATATATTGATAATATGCCTTTGGATAATACATAAGTGACATAACATGTGTTAAGTAGTGTATATAATATGTAAATGTACATGATATACAACAGAAAGATAAGTAGTTGTTTTGTATGTTATCCATCCACCCCTACTATTATAGCTCACAGACACTTTTAGTGACATTGGCTCTGTATCACCTCATAAGAGCAAACAATTTCAACCACATTGAACTCCAAAAAACTTCTGGACCCACATCCTTTCCAGAGTAAAGTTTTGGTGATCTCTGGTGAAATAAATGGCTCTTTTTCACCTTGAATTCTATCTCTTTTTTGAAACCGTAGACTTCCAGATCACTTTGAAGCAGATTCTGAAGAGTCTCATGTGCTCTCAGACTGGATTATGAAGACTGGCTTGGTCAAGTTACTGGGAGTAAAGCACAGGAAGCAAAGGGTACCTCTGTCATTGGAAGCTAAAACAGATCTAAGTGTGCTGAAGCTAATTCCATTTTAATCCCACTTCTAGACCCTGAGCTAATTCCAAAATCATTCTTTGGTTCTAATAATCCTCATTGTGGGTCTTTCTGCCTACATTAGAACAAAATTTCTAGGATAATTTCTCCCTGGCCTCTTTTAGTACCTTTCCTATTCTCCAACCAGACCTACCTCAATATACACACAAACTTCCCAATTAACTAGAAAAATATGAATTGCTAAGGTGACTTGAATAAAGCTAGCTCTCCAAATATCTTCAAGGTTAGGAGTGAGAGCAACTTCCTGCAATTACTGATTCCTAGATATCACCTTCCTTATTTTATCTTCCAGATCTTATAATATTTTCATTAAAAAAATACCTTAATTAAATCACCTATGTTTGAAATACCTAGAGTGGTTTCTCATTCCCTGACTGTGTACTGACAGATAGAGGTCTAAAGCAGCACTTGAGATGAAAGCAAACCCCTGGGGCTAAACTGACATTCAAAATTGGCTCTCTCTCTCTACCTGTCTCTCTCTCTCTGTCTTATTAATTGGAGGCTTTGTCTTTGTCACAGTTCCTAGTCTTCCTTTTGTTACTGTAGTTTCTCCCTATGGGAAATTCACTATTTAGGTATCTGGTACCATCTTATTGTTCCCCGGGTGCTTGGGACAACTTCACCCATTATTGGTGCAGCAGTTCATGCTCTCCATCCTTCTCAAACCTAGATTTCCCCTTCCAGACCAACCAGCCTGTGTGCCAAACTTAGTGCACTTTTCCTTCTGAAACATGACATAGTGGAAGGTATTCTAAAGTTAGAGATAGAGGGTATAAGTTTATCAGTTCCACAACTGGTGTGTAACCTTGAAAAAAGATACTAAATCCATTTGCAACTCAGTTACCACACCTATAAAATGAGAATGATAATGAAACCCACTTTCTAGGATTGTTGTACAGTTCAAATGACACCAATTGTGTTGAGAGCTCTGTAGACTGTACAAGACTACATGCAAGAATTTTATTATACTTTTCTAGGTCATAACTCACTATCAGACAGACTTTCTGGATATAATTCTCCATCTAACAGTGGCCTAATGATTACTGTGGTAAACTAGTTAAGAAGTTACTATAAGATGGGTAGGACCTACCTCGGTTCTTCCTCAAAATCACAAATGAAGAAGCCACTTTCTCCACCAGTATGAGTTAACTCCAGTGGCATGCTAGTAAATGTTTAACAACTGGCTCTCTGGGGAGGAGAGTTATGGTTTGTAGAATTTGCTAATTTCCATAAAGTAAATATTCTCACCATGGCCAATTTCAAGCTACCAGTGCGACATCAGCCATCTTACAAAAATTCCTCATTATTTAACAACTGGCTGTCCACCACACCACTGCTTCAGTCTGCCTCATTACCATAATAAGAGTATTTCTTGGTGTTAATATAGGTTATAGAAAAAAATTCTGGATATTGGTGTTGGCCAAGATTAGGTTTTTTTCCTTTACTCTTTATCAGTTAGGGATCACAAAATCATCCTTCCTTTAATAATATCCTTTTATAACAAAAATCCTGAAAATAAAGCCCTACTTTTACTTTTCTAATTAGTGAAATTGTTCTCTGCTGATGAGGATACCATTTAATTGTAATTTAATTAACTCTCAAGAGTTTAAAGGCTATGGAGTATATTTCGGAAAGATTAAGAGGTAACATAATGGCTGTTAAAAGTCCAAATAGTGATAGAATTTATAAAACCTATGAAATTAATACAACTAAAAAATATCTAATATTAATATATATTTTTAAAATATTAACCAAGGTCTCTGCATTTTGTGTATTAAAACATCCCTTTGCATTTGCTTTGTCTTTCACGGGCTGACAATTCTCTATGGTTGATGTCATAACAAGATGATCACCATGGAGAGATTGTATTGGCAACATGCCCACCACTCCAGTTACATACATGCTTCAGAGAATTGATCTGGTTTCCACTGACTCTTGGAGGTGGGAGTGCCCAGGGAATTCTTGCTGACTCAGACCATGTCCAAATTGAAGGGCTTTTAGGTGTGTAATTTCTGGTCTGTTTATGGGTTTGAATTAACTTCACTGCATTCTTACACATTAATTTAATCTTGCTGTTAACGGTGGTTTTAGGATCCTTATTGCCACCATAGACCTACCCCAGATTAGACTTAAACCCTTAAGTAAGTTTCTATAGGCTAGAGATGAATGAGACCGGCACCTCAGGACTAGGCCCAAGTGAAAATTGTTACCACATCATGGTGAAAACCATACTGATATACAAAGCCATTTATTTGGCATACTGTCAAGCATAAGCTTATCTATTTGTGGTCTGAGCAGTTCTGTATATTCATCTTCTGGAGAAAAGAAGAATGTTAGCACAAACTGATATTTTAATCTATTCCCTTTCAGCTCTCTTCCAACCCAAACTAAAGGGGACAACAGAAGATAAAGTATCTTATAAAGCATCACACTAAAAATTCATGTTTGAAAGTCACTTATAGGAAGACTCTTGAAAATGTGCTAAAAAGAGCTTTGGACAGGTGATATTTTGTATATCTTGGAATGATTTATATTATACTTTCCTTACAATGACCTTAATTATTATAAAAGGATAAAATTGGCAGGGTAGAGAACTTAATGTCCCAGTGGATTACATCATGACTTGGTTCAGGACAAAAATGGAATATAGCTGAAGTATAGGCTATGTTCTCCTTATAATTTATACTTTAATTAAAAATTATATTTTCTGGAAAGGAACACAAAACTTGAATATAATGAGAGATTACTCCCTGTAAATTAAAAATATTTGGAGGAACTTAAGTTTATATAGGAATTTTCCCTTCAAAAACACCTCAAAAAATTGGCAGTCACTGACATTAGAAATGATATCAACCAATTTCCAAATACTATATTAAATTTCAGAGGCATCAAAGGACATTTTTAGAAGAGCATGAATTCCCCTAAAGCTTAGGGGTAGTGATGAATATCCTAATCACCTAGAGGAATCCCTTATGGATAGGTCGTCTATGTAAAATTATCTCAAATTATTTTATTCTGTCCATGTTTTTCAGCATCTGAAATTCGACCAATAACTAATAACCATTTTAAAACATACTCATCTCTCTCCCACCTTCTCCTCAAAACTACCCTCCTCGCTCTAATCCCTGGCAACCAGTAATGTTTCCCCCACTTCTAAAAGTTTGTTATTTCAAAAGTGTTATATAAATGGAATTATACAGTATGTAAATTTCAGAATGGACTTTTTTTTTTAAGGCAAACATGAGTTTGATATGGAAAACTTCACACCAAGAATTTATAGCACATTACCATTTCCACTAGAGATAAAACATTCATCGAATAGATGCTTCAGGAGGTTAATTGACAGGCCTAGGAATGAACACCTGGGAAAGCACCAAGGAACCAGGAACCATCTGACACACTGAATAGTGTCCCCTTCTCTTTGTTCAAGGGTCCTAACTAGAAAAACACCCTTTTGGAATGCTCTACCTTGTGACTGCTTCCTAAAATACCAATACTCAGCAGAATTACCCATTAAACAATTCTCTGAGGCCTTCCCCACAGCCCCTTCCAATAAGGAGACTCAAGACCACTGCCATAGGTAGCAGGAACATGTGTGTGGAAGGGGGAGGAGGTACCACAGTTATCCTTAAGGTTCACAGCCGTTTTGTTTAGCAGATGAGCTAGGCTTGGTCACCATCTTGTCCCTTGGTAAAGGAACATGGGTTAGGATATAACTGTTTCTAAATATTATAGGTTTCAGTTTTTCACTGGATGAGAAATTAACCCATCTTCCGAGGATTTAAAGTAATTTAACCCATTGCAGAGATAAACCCAAAGAGTATGAGATGTCAGTGTGCTTGGGAAAAGGCTAGGCACTCTAGTTTCTAATTTTTTTTAAAAAAGTGTCATTTGAACTTGGGTGGGTAAACTTCAGGTTCTGTGATGCCAGCTTCTGATTGAAACATGTCCCATTAGAAAAGTAGAGGAACCAGAGTTATCTATTGAGACCAAAGGTCAGAAGTCTCTTTGAGAACATTTTAGAATAGTGCATATTTCTCTTTAACACTCTTCTCCTCTTCTTTCAAATTATCAAATGTCTTCACCTGAATTTTGATACGTGAATCACCACACAAAAAGAAGTGATTTATATAGAAAAGGAAAGAGTGGAGACCTTTCTAGCATTGCCAGTTAACAGGCACCCTCTGGCCTGCACTGGGTTCACGTCCTGGAAAGTCCTCACAGGTGCGTGTGCTGAGCCACTTCAGCCTCCACGTAAGGAGTGTGGGTTGATCAGAGCAGAAC
This sequence comes from Kogia breviceps, assembly GCF_026419965.1. Taxonomy (NCBI): domain Eukaryota; kingdom Metazoa; phylum Chordata; class Mammalia; order Artiodactyla; family Physeteridae; genus Kogia; species Kogia breviceps. The sequence goes on along the minus strand of NC_081313.1, from coordinate 101,857,721 downwards.
GTTGTTCCCAGCAAGGAAAAGCATGGATTCCTGAGCTGCTTCTTGCTCCACAGCAGGGTTAAAGATGTGTGGTTTCCAAGAAGATACTTGAATAACTTCTAAGGTAACTTGCTGGCCCTTCTGATCCATGTTGTCATACTAGGAAAAAGGAATCTGAGCAGCACAATCTCTGCATTCTTGAAGTTTATTTCAACAGGCCGGTCCAGTCCATCTTGCTGCTGTCTGCTATTGTTTGGTCAGGACAGTTGGTTCCGGGTCCGTTCTCTTCTCTTTACAGGCCCATAGGCCGACCAGTACTGGACTTTTCCATCACTGGTCACTTTTGAGATCTCAGGAACGGGAGCGGCCATGTTCTCTACTCACAGTCCACTGGGATGGGCTTTTTTCTTGCTCAGCATAATTTCTTGGTGCTTCATCCAAGTTGTTGCATCTATCAGTAGTCCATTTCTTTTTTTTTTAAATACAAAGAAAATATTTTTGTTTGTGTAACAAATATTCTAAGAAATGATGACATAATAAAATGAACAGAGTTGAAGTGATGTCAAGACACAAGGTATGAAATTCTATTGATGAGTAATCATTTTTGTTTCATCCAACCTCCCATTGATTATTTTAGAGAGCATCTCTGGTATATTTCTGACTGAATCTTAAGCATGATGTATCCAGGTAATTCAATTATGAAATCTTTGAAAGAATAGTTCCTTCCATTAGTACTCATTAACTCTTTTTTTCTTTTTCTACTTTTTCTCTGGACTACCAGTTGCTGTGCTGGTGCATGTTCTTCCTCAGAAGGCGGTTCTTCTTTAATGTGTTTCTTCTCCTCCTCCCCCCCCCTCTTCCTCCACCTCCTTCTCCTTCCTCACAGATATCTCTTGTTTTTCCACCACTTGTATTCCTTCCTCTTCTCCTTCTTCTACTACTTCTTCTTCTTCAACTTTAATTTTAAACTAATAGTCCATTTCTTTGTATTGCTAAGTAGTACTGCATGCTATATATTTACCACAGTTTATTTTACCACTCATCTACTGAAAGACATCTGAGCTGATTCCAGTTTGTAGCTATTATGAATAAAGCTGCTATAAACATTAAGTACAGGTTTTTGTGCGATTGAGTTTTCATTTTTCTGGTAGAAACACTCAGGAATGCAATTGCTAGGTCGCATGGTAGATGTTTAATTTTTTAAGAAACTGCCAAACTATTTTCCAGAGTGGCTGAAATATTTTACATTTCCATCAGCAATGTATGAGTGATTCAGTTTCTTCACATCCTCACCCACATTTGGTGTTGTTACTATTTTTTATTTTAGCACTTCTGAGAGGTGTGTAGTGATATCTCATTATTGTTTTAAAGTGCATTTCCCTAAAAGCTAATGATGTTAAACATATTTTCATGTGATTACTTGCCATCCATATACTTTCTTTGGTGAAATATCTGTTCATGTCTTTTCTCTACTTTCTAACTGGATTGTTTGGTCTTTACTATTGAGTTTTGAGGGTTCTTTATATACTGTAGATAACAGTCTTTTGTCAGATAAGTGGTTTGCAACATTTCCTCCCAGTCTGCACACTGTCTCCTCATTTTCTTAACCAGGTCTTTCTCTGAACAAATTTTTAGATTTTGATGAAGTCCAATTTATCAAATTTTCCTTGTATGGAAAATGCTTTGGTGTCATGTCTAAGAAGTCTTTGCCTAGCTTGAGATCCTAAAGATTTTTTGTTATTTTCTTCTAAAAGTTTTGGGGGGGTTCCCTGGCAGTCCAGTGGTTAGGACTCGGTGCTTTCACTGCTGTGGCCCGGGTTCAATCCCTGGTCAGGGTACTAAGATCCCACAAACTGTGAGGCACGGCCAAAAATAAATAAATAACTTATTTTTTAAAAAAGATTTACAGTTTCACATTTTACATTTAAGCCATGATTCATTTTGAGTTAATTTTTGTATAGGTATTAAGTTTGAGTGTTTTTGTTTTGTTTTGTTTTGTTTTACTTATTCAATTGCTTATGCAACTGTTCCAGCACTATCTGTCAAAGTCTACCATTCCTCCTTTGAATTATTTTCACCCTTTGTCAAAAACCAGTTGAGCATATTTGTGCAGGTGTATTGCTGGGTTTTTTCTTCTGTTCCATTGACTTATTGTGTATCCTTCTGCCAATACCACGTTGTTGATTACTGCAGCTATATAATAAGCTTAATACCAGGTAGAGTAGTTCTTTGTACTTTATTATTTTTTGTAATGATTTTTAAAGCTATTCTAGGGTCTATGATTTTCCATATAAATTTTTAAATAAGCTCATCTATGACTACAAAAATTCTTGCTGGAATTTTGGTACAAATTGTATTTAGCCTACAGATGAATTTGAGGAAAATTGACACGTTTACTCAATTGAGCCTTCCGATCTATGAGTATGCTATTTCTCTCCATTCAGTTAGGTTTTCTTTGACTTCATCAGTGTTTTATAATTTTCAGCATACAGATTCTGTACATACTTTTTAAGTGTAAATCTAAGTATTTAATTTTCTTTGGAGAAATTATAAATCGTATTCTGTTTGTTTTTTTGTCAGTACGCGGGCGGCTCACTGCTGCGGCCTCTCCCATTGCGGAGCACAGGCTCCAGACGCGCAGGCTCAGCTGCCATGGCTCCCGGGCCCAGCCGCTCCGCGGCATGTGGGATCCTCCCGGACCGGGGCACGAACCCGTGTCCCCTGCATCGGCAGGCAGACTCTCAACCACTGCGCCACCACGGAAGCCCCGTATTGTGTTTTAAATTGTGATTTCAGCATGTTCATTTTTGTATGTAGAAATATGATTGGTTTTTGTGTATTGCTGTTGAACCATGTTGTTGAAGTCGTTTACTAGTGCTAGGAATTTGTGGGTTTTATTTTGTAGATTTCTTGGTATTTTCAGTGTAGACAGTCATGTCATCTGACATTAGAGATTTTTTTATTTCTTCCTTTCCAAACTATGTGACTTCTATTTATTTATTATTATTTTTGCCTTATCACAGTGGTTAGAACTTCCAGTAATATGTTGATTAAAATGGTGGGAGTAGACCTCCTTACCTTAATCTCTGTCTTCCACCATTAAGTATGATTTTAGTTGCAGGCTTTTTATAGATGCTCTTTACCAAGTTGTGTTATTTATCTTCTCCTAATTTGCTGAGAGTTTTAATCATAAACAGATATTGAATTTTGTAGCCAAAAGCATTTCTTCATCAATTGAAATCCCATTATGAGTTTTGTTGTTGATACAGTAGATGGCATTGATTGATTTTTGAATATTTAACTAAGCTTGCATACCTGGAATAAATACCACTGGTCATGGTATAATTTTTTAACACATTGTTGAAGTTGGTTTGCTAATACATGTTGAGGATTTTTGTTGAGAATCTATGTTCATGAGAAATATGGGTCTAAACATTTGTTGTTTGTTTTTTTGGTGCTGCCTTTGTCTGGTTTTAGCATCAGGGTAATACTGGCCTCATAAAATATGTTGGGAAGTGTCCTTATCTCTTCCATTATCTGGAAGAGAGTGTGTAAAATTGGTCTTAATTCATCTTTAAAAGAAGTACCACTACTACCCTTTCCCACCCCCACCTCCACCTGCTGCCTTGGTGCTTCTGGGTGAGGGAGGAGAGTCTCAGGCCTGTGAGAACAAAGAGGCTTCGCATACCATGCATGCTACTGTACTAGGTCTCTCTTGCTAGCTCTGCCTGCCTACCTTGGTATCTCTCAATGGAAAATGGGAGTCTCAGGCCCGGCAGAGAAGGAGAGTAGCTCCTCTGGTCACTTATTTCTGTCAATGTTCCCAATATGTCTCACTTGCTGGTGATGTCAGGTTCATGTGGTATTGTCAGAGGGAGTCTGGGGAAGGAATGAGCCTAGACAGCCTGGGCTGTCTTCTATTGCTAGGTTGAAAGTCAAGGAACTCTGGGTCTGGGTGGCCTTCCTTTGCTGGGTAGGGGGATTCTATTGTTCCTACAATTATATTGTTCCGACAATCTTAGGGTCACAGACCACCTTACATTCTTCTAAACACATTTCACATTTCTCCTTTGGTTGTCTCTTGCACCATTTCCAGCATTTATATTTGTACTTAGCAGGGAGGAGCGAGAAAAACAGGTCTACACCATCCTACCCTGTTTGGAAGTGACCTTCACTTTTAATCATAGATGCACAAGGACTGACTCAGTCCCAGAAGGTCTTGAATTACTTGAATTCTACATAAGCAGACAAGAATTTAATATGAAGATGAGGAAGAAGAGGAGACAGAACCATTCATCATTGGAATTGACCTCAAGCTGATACAGCACAAATGAGCAAAGAGACAAAAACCAACAATGAAACAGGGAACAAAGGTCTTTCCTTTGTAATAGGTGCTGACCAGCTTGTCTTTTCTTGGTATTTATCTCTCTGCTTCATATTTTTAATGTAAAGCAAAGTTTTTTATATCTAACATTTAATTATATGGATTGTGAAAAATTTGTGAAACTTGGAGAGCAACTGTACTGTCAAACAATCAAACAGAGTCAAAAGGAAGTTTAGCTCAAACTATTGGACAGGCAAAGAACAGTTTATCATTCATCAGTCATAGATTGAATGAGACATCAAGGTGGTAATTAGCAATAACATGTTTGTTTCTTATCTTGCTACCTTATCTTCCTTCTTTTCTTTTTAATCATTTGTAGAAAATACATGTTGCTTCCTTAGGAAGCATTACATGAATTTATTTCCTACCTTGAAGAGAAACTATTTTGATTCCATACACTCATTATTGATCAACTTCTGCCTCTGAAAGTGAAATCAGATACTGTTCTTTGAAACTCCTTATTGAAATTTTATTCATTAGGCCAACATTTGATGTTGTTAAAGAGAGCAGTACATCCTTTGGCTGAAGTGGATTGCATTGAAATAACAGGGAAAATGATTTTAGACATAGCTTGTGTCCAGTGGTTATTATTTTTGAAACCAGTCCAATTACTATATCATTAATAATTTTTAAACTTTTTAACAGTATATTTGAACTCACTTTTGAGAATGATCCACCCACTTCAGGGTAGGTGCTCCCCTTTGCAAAGAATGACATAACAGAGGGAAATGACTAGGATAAACTTTGCAAAGTTATACTGCACAGATAATTGTTATAATACCCAATTCAATGTGATGCTAGTGTAAGAAGTGCTCAAGGTAGAATCATAACCATATACCAGGTATTACTCCCAACACTACCAAGAAGCAAATCTAAATCATTTCAAAAGCAACCGAATTTTAAGTAATAGTCACTGGTGAGTATTATACTACTCTTAGGAAAGCTTATAGGGCTTGCCTGGTGGCGCAGTGGTTGAGAGTCCGCCTGCCGATGCAGGGGACATGGGTTCGTGCCCCAGTCCGGGAAGATCCCACATGCCGCGGAGCGGCTGGGCCCGTGAGCCATGGACACTGAGCCTGCGCGTCCGGAGCCTGTGCTCCACAACGGGAGAGGCCACAACAGCGAGAGGCCCGCGCGTACCGCAAAAAAAAAAAAAAAAAAAAAAAAAAAAGAAAGCTTATAATAGCAACTGTATTCTGACTCTAAAAATAGCACTCTTCCACTCAGAAAATACTAGCAGCAGTAGCAGAAGCAGCACCAGAAGTCCAGCTGGAAGTCCTGGAAAAAATACTTCTGTGTTATGAAGATCTGCAAGTTCTGAGCTATAATAAAGTTACTTAAATAAGACACATTTGAAATTGTAATGTACTTACTAGATTACTTTTTGAATCACAGAAGAATGTTTATATTTTTTAATGGTATCAAAACGAACCCTAACAGTTATTGATATTTGTAAAGAAGTGATAACACAACTAAAACCTATTTAACATTGATTATATGCTATCTATCAGTTTCTAAAGAGAGGATTAGATTGCTTTATTTATTATAGTCAATATTAATATATTCAGATAACCTAACATTATAGTCAATATTTCTATATTCACAAATTAACTTTCAGTTCTAGGTAACCTAACTTTCTATTCTAGATGAAAGGACCCAGTCTCTGCTTGCTTGTACTTTTCTAGCGATATCCAAAATTTTATTGAAAGACTAGTATATACCACTTAGTAGTTCATGAACTCCTTGAGAGCAGGGATCCAGTCATTTATCTTCATGGTCCTAGAACTTGGTACCATGTATAATATATAATGGCATTCTGGATGTTCACCATATATTTGTTAAATTAATTTTAAAAAGAAACTAATAGAGAAGTGTTAGTTGAACTAATATTTATACACCAAGCACTATGCTAGGCCATAATCCTCACAAAAACCCTATCAGATCCATGTATTGGTTAGCAATCTTCTGGTGGCAAATAATAGAAAATGTAAATCAAAACCTAGTTTAAGGAATAAAGGGAATTTATTGGCTTGTATAACTAAAAAGTTCAACAGTAGGTGACTCTTCAGGTACAATTTCAACATTGCTGTGGCTGAATTTCTCTGTAGTTCTCTCAGCTTTGCCCTCTTTTGTGTATCAAATTCAATTTCAGCTGGCTTCCTTCATGGTAGAAAAATAGCTGCAGTCATTCCACGACTCACGTCAGCGCATCACGCCATACATAGGAATAGAGGGTGTCTCTTATAGCAGACGTCTTAGAAGAGTTAGCATGTATCTCAGAAGCCCCCCACACCCCCCAAAAAGTCTCTCCATGCAGCTTTAGCCTAAATTGGATGAAATGATTAGCCTGTACGCATCAAAGTCAACTATTAGAGTTAGGGTTGGATTCAATGCTTCCCAAAATGCCACTGGCTGGAAAATAGGGGATTTTCTTAGGAGAGGGGACAAGAGAACTGAATGCCAGATAGGCAATCAATATATGTCCACTGGACATATCATTAGCCCCAATTAGCTTCAGAGAGTTTAAGTAACAAGCCTGAAGTAGAGGGCAGTTTAAAACTAGATTATAACTCTAAAGCTTGTGTTCTTTACACTTTAAATTTTCTCAGGTGTTCAAAGAAACTGCCAGATACTGTAAAACATCATCCTTGTCCTAACTTTAGAAAACTAAAACTAAAATAGTGTTATCCTAGGAAAAAATGTGATTTAAATAAAATGTCTTCTCCCACTCCTCCTCCAACTCCCACCATCCTTACTTCCACATTCCACGTTCCACGTTCAGAATCCTTCCCATCATTTCAACCCCAACCTTGTGCTCTCAGAGTCCCAGGTCAGTGGTACCTAATCCAAAATTATCCTCCCTCTTCATTCTCACTGAATTTCCATTCCTTTAGGTTTTCAATAAAACAACTCAGCATTAGTGATAACGTATTGCTTTACCACTTCAGGAATATTTGCAATTTATATCATGATACTTTTGGACAAAACCCCACACTCTTGCCCCCAAGATCTCTCCAAAAGGAATTTTAAGGGAAGGAGATACCAAAACATGGGCGAGAATTTTGTTGCAGACAAACCTTTCCAGAACTCCTGAGTTCAAACACTGAAAGTGTTGGTTCCCATCGCTTTCATGAATGCGTTTACTGGCATGCCAAATTGTCTTTTTCCTAAGAGTACAGTTGACCCTTGAACAACACAAATTTGAACTGCTCAGGTCCATTTATACGTGGAGTTTTTTCAACAGTAAATACTATAGTATTACAGGAACCAAAGTTGGTTGAATCCACGGGTATGGAAACTTGGACATGGAGAAATCAAATATGTGGAGGGCTGAATATAAATTACATGTGGATTTTCTACTGCGGGTAACTGCACGCTGGGTCAGTGCCCTGAACCAACCCGTCTGCTTCGTTCAAGGGTCAACTGTATCGTCTTTTTCCTAGAGTATTCCAACTGGCAAATGCTCTTCTTTCCCATCCCACCCCCATACATTTTCAGGCCCTTTTTATATTTAAAAGTTGTTATTTGACTGATGTTTCTTACATGGTGGCTGTTTCATTTTCAGACTGTTCTTTTGTCTACTGCACTTAACTTACTAATTATTATCCTCATTTAAAAATGACTTCCAGGTTTCAAGTTGCTTTTGAGGGCGATTTTATCTTTCCCGCCCCCCAAAACAAGTAAGTTTCACTTTCTTAAGCCCTTTAAACTCCCAAGAACTGATAATAGAAAAAAACACAGTATGCCTTAAAAAAACGTAGAAATTCATATTTTTAAGAATGATGGATTTTGGAATTTATTCATCAAAATGTCAGTTAGCTACTTCATAGTCATATAAAGCCAACCCCAGTTGAATTCTAAATTCAGGAAACTGGAATGGAGTTGAGTGGTACAGTGTTGGTTAGGAAAAAGGAAAGTTACATCACCTCAAACTGCCAACATATGTCTGGTCAGATCTGGTTTGAGCTGGTGAGAGCTTGACCAAGTATTTTTAAAACTCATAGTGAGCCAGAATTAGACCATGCGTTCTAGGTTACTGACCCCTTGCTTTAATGCATGTGGGCTGACAAGGAAGTCTCTGTGTAATTGTTTTACGGCCATAAGCTTTACCAATGTTTTCCCCTGAGTTGCAATCACAAACATTTGTTGTTTATCTGCCTGCATATAGGACATCCCTTCCTGCCCACTACCCACGCATAGAAATACTGCTCTTTCAATATTCTGAGCTGTTCAGCCACTGCAGAATCAACCCACACACAGTAACTGTTAAAGTACTTATTATGTCCTCCTGAGAATCTGATATGTTAAATTCTGTTGTTTTTCCTAATCAAATGCAATATTTTACATATTTATAGACTTTTTCCTAAGTTGAATTTTAAAAGGTTCTTGATGATCTTTGCAAGACAATGTCACAATTGTTGAAATTTTGAATAATTTCTATTGCTAGCAGAATGGGGTTTCTTTTAAGGAAAAAAAAAAACTTGTACTATAAAAACCAGGGAATTTCAGATGTGGGTGGCAATTCACTTGGACATCCATATAAGCTGAAATTAACTAAGTTATGGGTGTGATTCTGTCTGCCAACTTTTATAGAGTATTCCCTACACTCATAATGTGATACTTAGCACCCTGGGGGTGGGGAATGTGGGGTATGAGTTGTGGTGAAGTTTCAGTGTTCCCATTAAGAGCTCCTGCTCACTGCTTCAGACTGAATATAAAGTGTTCTCCCTGCCCACTCAAAAACAGACAAGGCCAGCCTGAAGCAGAGACTCTGAATTGGGGAGTAGTTAATGTTAGAATAATAAAATAGAAGTTTGGAATACAGGCTAAGGGCTTTAAAGTTTATACAAAAAAGCAATTTGGTACCATTGTATGTTTCCATGAATTGTGTGTGCAAATTTGATTATTGGTTCTTTTTAAGTATCAAAGCAGCAATGTTAGATCTAGTTTCTTTGCAGGTGTAATACTTAAATGCTATTTTTACATCAAAGTTATGTTAAGAAAGGTTGGCAAGGCTGAACTCTGCCTCTATACCTTTCATGAAACAAACATTTATTGAGCACCTACTAAGAGTCAGTCATGGTACTGAGTACAGAGAGACAAAAGATAAGAAAAGTAAGGAAGATCACTACGTTTAAGGAGCTCTGTCTAGTGTGAAGGGAGACATTTAAACACATAATAACCATCTAACATAAAAAATTCTATAACTGAGACATGTACTTCAGGAGAGGCTGACCCACAAAGAAGATGACTTAGTAGGCTGGAATAAACACTGGTGTTAAGACAGGAGGGATATTTAAATGGGCTGGATGTTTAAGTGGTCAGGTTAGGGATGAGTAATTTCCTGTTATGATACCTTTAGTTCCTTATGTAACCTTGTAACTTAAGGGTGTTGGTAATGAATCCTCAAAAAGTGTAGACCTCTGTGTAGCTTTCTTTCCCATGGTCATAGAGCCCTAGGTCTCTGTTGGGCTCTGCTCTAAGGCTCATCTTGTATTCAATTGAAAAGGATTTAAGAATCTCTGATTCAACTGTCAGTGAGCATCCTACCTCAAGACAAAGTGGACTTAAGCAGGTTGGTTACAGCTATGGGGAGCAGGCATAAGAGGGGGGCCAGAGTGCTAGATAGTCACTGAGAGCATTTGGATAAAGGACATACATTTCTACGTATGGAGTGCTAACTATGTTTTCATCTAAGATCACACAGGCAATATTAGAGCTGAAGTTCTAACACGGTTTCCCTGACTTCAGAGTGAAATGGACCCATTCTAACCAGTTGAGCAGAGTTCCTTTAAAAGAGAACGACATTGCATCTTGTTTCTTAAACTGGGTGGTAGGTACATTGGAAACTATTTGGTATTTCTTTAAACCTTACATATATTATCATTAGGATTTGGGGTCTATTCAATATTTACTAAAATAAACTTAAAAGGTAGAATTAAAAGGGAATACTGGATGAGCCAGAACTGCATAAAGAGGTGTTTCTAATTTGAAAAAAAGAGAAAATTTGGCAGATAGTCAGCTGGCATCATTAGTATCCCACCAGGAATATCAGAAGTGTTCTGATGGAAGAAGCATGGTGCTGGGAAATCCAGAAGCAATCAGACAGAGAGCCTCAGGGGAATTTGATAGTAGGGCACTGGCACCCAATGGAAGTGAAGGAAAGCACCCAACCCTATGGTGGGAATGAGAGACTAGCAAGAAGCAAAGCAAGGTCCTAGTCCAACTCAGATCCAGGAAATAAGTTGAGGTCCTAGTCCCTAGAACTGGAATCTCAGAAACAAGGGGACTGGACCTCAAGAACAAGGCAGACTGGACCTCTATTCTAGAGCCAGACTAAGAGCTGCTCAATACACAGACCTCTCAAAGCTGAACTGGAGTTTTACAATTCTTTATCAGAGATAAGCCCATAATGGAAAGGGTGAAGATAGTGTCAAGAGTGTAGGGCTATGAGGAAGAGGGTATTGGGACAATGATTATGACAAGTCCTAAAATGTTAGGGTGTGAAAAATACTGCCTGTAAGGTTTATCTGTTGGTTTTTCTTGCCTTTCTTCTGGTAATAGCTTCCTAGTTTGCTTTTGAGATCTCTCCCCATCCTCCAAAAATAAAGGCATAGCAGTATGTCCACCAAAGAGTCTTGCCCACGCTAGGCTCAGGACCCTAGCTAGGTAAACTGTCCTCTCTCTGTCCCAGAATTTGAATCTCAAAACAAGAAATGAAGAGATTGAAAATAACTGATGGCTATTTTATTTGTCAGTCTGGACTTCAAGGGACACTTAGATCACCAAAGTTGTTCTGGTTCCAGTCCTTTCTGAAGTCTGTGTCTTCAGTATTTCCTGCATCTTGGAAATACCAGTATCCCTCTAGTGAATTACCTTTTTCATTTCAATAACTAAGGTCATTTCTGTTGCCTACAACCAGTATCGTTAAGTGATTCAGTGTGGAAGATGACAGCAAGATTCCGGGCTCTTTTCTGAATCAACTTTCCCAAAGGTAAAGTCAGGATCAATGTCCCTGAGTCTGCAGTTTGGAGAGCCCTGAAGAGCTGTCCTCTATCTGCAGAGTCAGGTTTCTCCAGGAGCCTACCAAGCCACGCAGACTCCTCCATCTTAACTTCCTCCCACCCCATTTTCTGTCAGCTAGTGAATACATTTTCCTAAGCCCCAAAATGCTTAAACCTTGACCTAGTTCTCTGTGATTTCCCTAAAATGTAAAACATTTTTAAGTTAATAGGTTTGCTAAATTTTTTCTGTCATGCTCAAAGTTTGAAAGACATGTTTGATCTAAAATAAATACATCATCATACAAATGATATATTTTTCAATGTACTGAAACTGAGTCAAAATTATTTTGGACAGGTCAATGTCTTTAGCTTAAATTATATCAGGCTAAACATGACCATTTTATTATAAATGTGACCAAGAAAATGACACTTTTCTAATTAAAAACCCTAAGAAGAAAAAAAATCATCTTTTTTATGTCCATGATGAAAGATTTAAAAAGAAAAGCACACCATTTAAGAATTTACAAACTTGTAGAGATATGATACTTTCTTTTCTAAGTCTTTGTTTCAATCACAACATTTTCATTATAAAAACTCATAAAGCCATGAATAGGGAAGATAGAACAATGAGGCTTAAATACGAAGAGGTAATTGAAGTTATTCATAATCATTTTCACTGGCAATAAATCTAGTATTGATTTTCTATTCTTGCAACTCTTGCAGTAATGTCCTTGGCTTGAAACTCAACCTAAGCTAGGAAGTAGTAGCAAATAAGGCAGTTCCAACCTAAGGAAATGGAAAGAGAAAACAAGACAGCAAAAGCCTAGATACACTTCAGAGATGAAAGTAACTGCTGGATGACACTTGATTCTGCTGGTTAGAAGATGGTGACAAGGTGCCCCAGGCTGAGAGTGGGCCTGATGAGTACTTCCAGGTTTCACTCTGTTCCACAGCTAGAGGTTACACCAGTATCATAACCAGTCAGAATCTTCAGTCAGAGGAGAAATGGCTGAGAGTCTCCAAGTCTGGATGGATTCACGTCCCCACAACTACAAAATCTATTCAAAGTGTATGCCCTACTGACTGCCAGTCAATAGCACTATCTGAGTACACGAGGAGAAGCAGAATCTCATTTAAATTTAAAAGGAATTGATCAAATTGGAGAAAATTTTCAATTATCGTGCATTAAAGCACAAACCATTAACGAAGCCCTGGGGAAATTCATTCCAGAAGTGGAGCACAATAATTTCTTACAAAATTGAACATGTTGAGGCCCGATGTTGAGTAATTTACAGATAAAGATCGAAGCCCAAAGTTTTAACTGGGAAAACTGGATTCAAAATAAAGGAACATCAAATCACAGAGTTTTACTTGATAAGTATAATTCCAGTAGTTTTGAGGGATTCGATAAAAATGACTTTCAAAGAACAAATCTATGCTTTCCTGATCTTACAGTATTGTTTTTTCATCATCATTAATCAAATCTAAGAGTCACACACACAAAACAAACAAACATGGTACAAGATGAACTGTGCCTGCCTCTAAATCACAAGAGTAGTTGTAAGACACCTGCTTCTAAATATTTATTTTCTTCAGCTTCTTTTTTAAATTATATTTTTGGGGAATATTTACTATCTAACAAAACTTACATCCAAAAGAAGGTAACAATTATTTGGCATCAAAGGTAGAAAGACAGGTCATATGAATAACTGTCAAAAGACTTTTCAAAATAGCAATATGAAGGATCATTTAATTTTCAGGATTGCAATATTTGGGACATGAGTCACATTTATTTTCACAAAGCAAAACTTCTTGTAGCCACATAGGAAATGTATACTTCATTGCAAATTGTAGAGAATCCCATAGTGGGAAAGGCGTGAAATACAACTTGGCATGTAAGGGGTGTAATCTGTGTCAAAAAGGAGAGAGTCAACAGCACCACAGCCAAACTGAAATCTACAGTGTCCGTGTGGGTGGTTCTCTTTATCCCAGCATGCTCACACTCTTGTCAAGCGCCTCTTTTCAGGATCTTCTAGACTGGTGGCCTAGTGATTCCCTTCTGCTGAAGCTTGGAATAAGCTTGGAGCAGCTCTTCTCCCTTCAGCTCACCACTCGTGCGAGCAGGAAGAACAAAAACAGAAAAAAACACTCTAAACTTTGTAAGCATACACATTTTCATGAATTCCTATACCTATCCTTTTCTGTCCCTGAGTGATATATAATTATTCAGGTATTTTTCCAAGCTGGCGTTCTATAAACTTATAGAATAATGAACTGGAAGCTCCTATATGGTTCACCCAATCCAATTCTCAATTTATTGATGAGACAAAATTCTGTCCTAGTGCCAGAGGATTCGTCCTAATTCCCCTCTCCAAATCATGAAAATGATCACTTTTTGCCACAGTTGCCATTCCATTGGGATTGTTCTTTACTCTCTTGTTCCACACATTGGAATCACTCATTTATTCTGGGTGATGAAAGACTTTTGTGTATTAGCTCTGCAAAATACACAAATACGCTGCCTTGACTAAAACACCCATTTAAAGGACTGAGTAATATGTGCTCATTAATGTAGAAAGCAAACGCTTAGTGTAAATTTTTTTGAATAGGCCATAGCCCATTAGAACACATGATTAATTAGATGTCCAAAATATAACTGGAGGAGAGCTGTTATGCTGTCTTTGTGGTGATCTGATGTTGGTATCAGATTCTACTGAGCATACATCAGATCTTCCAGATGCTCCAGAACATGCCATCCTAGAAGCAAACAGTTACCTAGTGGGAATCCAGATGGCTCAACACTCTCTGTTAGGTGTCAATTGATACTAAGAACCTTGACTGATAAGAAATTGGTAAGATGAGTGAGTATAGGGAAACTTTGAGAACAGACCCTGATGGAAATGCAAAGAATCTGGGATTGGTTATCTGGTATGCTTGGACTTAAAGACAATAAAATTAAACTAATATTAAGGCATGCTACTCTGTCAGCCTATTCATTCGGATTTAATCAAATTATCATCTAGAATGAAATATCTACTAAAGAAAGGACTTTGAGCAACCTCATGGCTAATGCCATAAAACAATCTAAAGAGAATGACTAGAGTGATTATATGTCCAGTTTTTCCTGGGTATTTGATGTCTATTGTCCCAGCACAGTTTTCTTTTTTTAAAATTTATTTTGTTGAAGTATAGTTAATTTACAACGTTGTATTAATTTCTGCTATACAGCAAAGTGATTCAGTTGTACATACATACACATTCTTTCCCATATTATTTTCCATTATGATTTATTACAACTAATGAATATAGTTCCCTGTGCTATACAGTAGGACCTTGTTGTTTATGCACTGTATATATAATTGTTTGCATCTGCTAATCCCAAACTCCCTATCCATCCCTCCTTCACTCCCCATCCCCCTTGGCAACCACAAGTCTGTTCTCTATGTCTGTGAGTCTGTTTTGTAGATAAGTTCATTTGTGTCATATTTTAGATTCCACATATAAGTGATGTCACATGGTATTTGTCTTTCCCTTTATGACTTACTTCACTTAGTATGATAATCTCTCAGTCCATCCATGTTGCTGCAATGGCATTATTTTGTTCTTTTTTATGGCTGAGTTATATTCCATTGTATATATGTACAACATCTTCTTTATCCATTCATCTGTTGATGGACATTTAGGTTGTTTCCATGTCTTGGCTATTAGTCCTAGAATAATTTTCATTAGCATACCATCCCCTTTCACTCTCCAAACAGTCCTGGTGTGGATGATGAACCCTAGGTTCACCCTAAGATGAAAATATCAAAGAAAGTTGGATGGAGTAGTTGCTTTGGTTGGTTCCAGAGAGTTGAAGTTTATAAATGATAACAGACTTCTATAGCAGTGCTTTAAAAAAAAATAAGCAAGTAAACATACAAAACCTGTTATCCTTGAAGTTACTGAGCTAAAATGGTGAAAAAAGAAACTTCACAATTTGACCCAAAGTGTTGTTGAATACTGTCAATAAAATCCACGGCATTTCCCAGTCTCGTATATGAAAATTGAAGCAGTTATTGAAAAAGAGTTGATCTGTAAGGATAGGAATAGGGATATTTGGAAGGAATAGAATGTCTCAAAGGGTAGTCTCTTCTCCCTTTGGGGATAGGGCTATAACTGCCTTGCTTGAAGACCCTGTAATAATCTTACTTGAGGAAGTTATCAAACAAGGGAAATCCAAGTCCATGTGTCTGACCTCCACTGACCCCAATTGTTTCCAGGCCTATAATTAGAGTCCCTAGAGAAGAGCCACCAGAGGTCCTGTTTGATTTTTAGAACAACAACAAGACCTCTCTAGACTTGAAGAGGCCTGCCCTCAGCTACCACAACAGAATCACAGCTTTTCACCTAATTCTCAGACCTGAGCCCCTACACAGCCATCCCTAGATCTTTGAGATGATGCAGGATGCATTTAAGAAAGGACCTTGTAATACTTCGTAAATATGTTCTGGGATTTTCTTCCTAGATTTCCACAAAGGAAATTATTCACTTACCATTGTAACTCTGCACTGGGAAAAGGGAACTACCCAGACCTTTCAGGGATATTTGGACATTGGCTCTGAGCTAACACTAATTCCAAGAAATGGCGTTGACTCTCAATGTGATTCACTAGTTGGAATGAAGACCAAAAGAGTTCAGGTAATGAATATAGTTGTAAAAAAAATCCAGATCGTGGAGGCCCAGTGGGTTCCTGAATCTATTTGATGGTCATTTTTCTGGTTTTTAAAATGCAGTATCAGTATAGATAACCTCAGCAAATGGCCAAATCCCCCACACTGGATTCCTGGTCCCTGAAGTATCAGTTTGTATCTGTTTTTCTGGCATAATTATTAGTAATACTCCTTTTCATTATCAAAAGTAAACTGGTTTTGATGGTCAATTATATGGTCACTCTAGCTATCATGGTATGGAGGATCAGAGAAAACTCTTAGAACTCCCCATCCCTGTCAGAATGTAAATCAAAAGCCATACCATATCCTTGGGAGGAGGCTGGGAGAGGTGGGAGCGGAGATACAAAGTTAAATGCTACCTTCAAAGACTTTAAAGGTTCAGAAATAGCTTGTTTGGCCTATGCAGAAATCACCTAGGACTCCAAAATATTTCATAAACATTCTCATCCAGTTGATTATCATAAACCTAATCTGTTTTTCAAATCATAGTGGCCAGACTTAGTTTCTTTACTGGAGCAAATAAAAGCAGATTTTGGTTTGCATCTATTGATGTGGCAAATGCTTTTTCAATAAACAGAGAATCTCAGAAATTTATTTTCACTTGGCAGGAGCAGTAGTATACTTATCTTGTCTCAGGATTGCAACAGCTCTTGAACTCTGTGTCACAGTTTGGACCATAGCGTACCTGATTGTCTCACCATTTTGTAGGGCCTCATGCTAGTCTAATACAGTATTGCTTCATGCTGAAAATACCCAGAATAGAAGGTAGTGGTGACTTTAGATGGGCCTCCCACTTGTTTGAAGCACATAGGAATATCCTTGTAAATATGAAGGACAAGTTAATACACTTTGCATCTGATACCTCTACAGAGAGAAGCACAGCACTTGATAGGCCCCATTGGATTTTGGAAGTAACGTAGAGAAGAGGTGTGCTTCTTTGATTCAAAGCTCCAAGCTTTGAGTGGGACTTGGGACCTGTGAAGGCTAGACAGTTCACGCTTCACTGCAGGCTGCTCTGCTACTTGGCATTAAGACCTAGTGAATCCCACAGGGCTCAAAATTTCTGTAGCGGATTAGAATTCTCTCTAAACTCTATGAAAACTTTAATGTACAATCACAACAGAGGCCTGTAGGGTGTTTGAGTGTGAACACATTCTCTTGGCCAAGTAATAATTCTCCTATCTAGCTTTGACTAGCTATTGGGTCCTAGTAGACATTGAACACCTGTCTTTAGTATTCCATTCACAAACTTACCCCATAAATAAGATATTTGCAATAAAATTGGACATTCCCTGAGACACTCTGTTCTTTCTTGATGAGCATGTAAACAAAGTGGTCACACTGAGACAAATAGAACCTATGCATGGACTTGCCCTCACCAAGGCTGGCCTGACTATTGCCACCACTGAAAGTCCAACTTGATATTTGTAGTAATTATAGACATGAGCCTCCAATGTGGTCCCCAACTCCAGGCAGACCAGACAGGCACTTGGTGTCAGGAAGAGTACATTTCTTCATGAAGGGGCAGTTTTTGTCTTCATTGGAATGGATATTTATTTTGGATTTGAATTTGCCTTTCCTGACAAATATACCTCCACAAGCAGCACAATCTATGGATTTAATGAACACTTTATTTGTTAGCAACTTCTCTTTCAAATTGTTACTTTTAATAAGTTTACTTTTTAGTGAAATAAGGCAATAGCCTGATGCCCGTGGGATCACAGGTCTCATATGTGCCATCACTTGAAAGTAGTTTGCCTTATAGAGTAGCCTGTTGAATTTGTCGATTAAATATTCAGTTTTGTAGCTTAGGGAACCTGGTCTGGTGTGCTATTCTGTAGATGAAGTATGTACTCTGAAGCAAAGACAAATATTTGGTGCTTTTCCACTACAACAATAATATGTGGGTCCAAGAACCAATGGGTGGTATTGGGAGGGGCACATCTCACTATTAAACCTAATGACTTATTCGTCCTTCCTTGTTGGGGTTCTGCTAATTTAGCATTCTTAGTACTCAAAGATTTCCTTCACCAGATTAACAATTATGGTTTCAGTGAACTGGAAGCAACAACCTTGATTTAGCCATTTGGTGGTCCTCATGCCACTGGAAAACAAGCTAAGAGGGGAGTATAGTCATGTCTGTGACATAAAAGATATGTTGTTTACATTATGGGATCTTGTATATAAATTATGTCAATTTGGGGGGCTTAAAGTATTAAAGTGTCTTGTTCTAATAAAATCAGTAAATTGTAACAATTTTCTCATAGATGTCAGTGAAGTGTCTTGAAGAAGGAGTGTCTTTTCCTAATATCCACAAAGGCACCACATAGACTATAGAAGTCCCAGGTTACAGTGATGTGTAGGCAAATTGAATCTATCAAAAGCAAATGTAGTTGCTACCATGCAGGAGGGTAAAGAAGTGTTTAGATGCACAAAGGAGATAGCTGGGATGCTTTCTAGTCATGCAAATCTTTTGTTGTATTGGACTTTTCCTTCTGTGTACACCCTTATAATCTCTCCAAAGCATTCTAAAAATTGAATCTCTTCACAAGTCTGGAGAAATAAGTTTAAAGAGGATGGCACAGGAGGAAAATTGCCTTCCTCCTTTCAGATAAACCCCTCAGATAAATCACCATAAATGACTTTCAGATGTCCCCACATTTCTCAAGAAAAATTTTTGATGAACAGAGTCTTGTTCATGCCTGAGTGTAAGCCTCCAGGAGCATGAAGATGGAATATTTGACTACTGTGGCTTCTGTAACAGGTGATATTGCAAATTGGGGATTCTGCACAAATAAAAAGGGGACTGAGATGCTAGAACCCCTCCCCCACTGCCACAAAAAGGCAATAAAAAAGTCAACTATCTTATATCACTGTAATTACTATGTGGTATATTTATAAAAATAATTAAGTCAATCTACAAGTAAAATAAACAGGAAGATCTTTTCAAAAAAATCTATGATTCTATGAATGCAATTGTTTGAAACAATTCTTTGAAAGCCTTGTTTCAAGACAACACAATTCCAATATTGCAAAAGAATTTTGATAACCCCTTACAATTTAGCGAAATGGTATTTAACTTTGCGGGCAGAATATCCTATGATGCTGACAAATGACAATGACAGTTTGTCATATTTCCTTGAGATACTAGAGGTGACTAAGGATATAATTTCTTGGATACAGCCTCCTGAAATCTCCTATTTACTTGTCTAGGCTCCGTTGGAAGGATCAGGAAGGGTACACTGCAAGGTGTTGTCTGCAGAAGCCTGAAAGGGGGTAAAGGCCAAGCAGGACAAGGTGAAGTGTTTCCCTGAGCAGCCAGAAGCAGCAGCATCAAGGAGGTGAGTATAAATCATGATGGAGGAGGGATACCAACAACAAAGAAAAAGTTATGAATGAGGTCAGACGTTGAGAAAGCAGGAATAAATCTGCAAGTGGAAGGGTCAGGGGAAAAGCTTTCTGTGTAGAGTTCCCACAAGATGCCAAAGTACCAGCTGTGTGGTATGTGAACAGCCCAGAAAATGTTGAGGCCATGCAAGACCAGGCACCAGTCAGAAATCTTCTGGGTCAGAGGAAGGAGGCTGAGTTACAGGTAGCTGCTTAGCATGTGAAAGCCTCTTGATTTCTGCCCAGGAGTCACTGATTATCAAACCTAGTCATCCCTATAATCAGGCAGGCTTTCGCCTGCACCTATGCCCATAGCATAGTTGCTAGGAGGCAGAGCTCTGCAACTGGGGGATGACTCCCATTTCTCTTTCTGGGTCACTGGGCTACCTTTGCCTGTGAAAAGGAAAGGTGATACCCTCTGCCTCATCGAGTTACGAGAGGATTCTCTGCACCTTTTATTTGGAGCAAGAACTGCGCTGCTTACGTGTAAAGGGGTTCCTCAAAAACCAAGCAACTTGTCCTCCTCTTCCATGTTTGAGAGATTAGAAATTGCTCTATGACACATGATAGACTATCATTGGCTTTACATGGTTGCAATATCTTCAAAAATCTCAAGAAGAAGAAGGGTAATAGTTCTTGTGAGCAATGATGTTTACAGTGTATCAGTGCAAAATTCCAACAAATCAGAAGAGAAGAAAAAGGAACCAAACCTTAGATCTGTTAAGCAAATATATAATAACTTGAAACAATTGAGTGTTGTTGTTTGGAAGCTTCTAAACAAAAGAATTTAAACAAAATGCAGAAATAGATGTATATAAATGCTATCATACCTTAAAGCCAAGTTATTTTCTATAAAGTGATTGCTGAATTCTCAAACGGCTTCTGTTCTTCTAGACCTTTGAGTCTCAACCATTTAATATTTGATAAATTTGAAAATATTATGTTTGATTCCATATTTCCATGGGCTGATTTTTATCTTTTGCTGACATATTCTTGTTAAATAGTTATGTGGAGTTGAAGGTAACAAGTAGGCCAAAATAAAAATAAAGGACTCATTTACTGAAATTTCATTACATACAAAATGAAAGACATCACCTACTTCCAAACGTAATATAAATTGCAAAGGACAAAAATATTTTTTTCAACATAACCATAACTGATATCTTATATAGTCAGTCAGTCCATACTTTCTATCAATGAAAATAAAGATGCAAAAATTCTTTCCCTCTTATATTATGGAACTTATATTATGGCCATCTCTGACATCTTCCTTCCCCATATGCTTAATACTTCTTACAAGCTATCAAATATTGTCAATCTAATTTCTGCATGATTTCTCAAATTTATTGTTTTCTTTCAGATCCGTTAACCACTGGGCTAATTTAGACTTTCATTACTGCTTTTAATGCTTATTTACTTGTAACCAGTTAATCCATGGACATTTATTATTTTTAAATATTATTAAATACTAAATACTTAAAAATATTCAAACAGTGAAAAATATCTCTCTCCCACACTTGTTTGTCCTCCCTTCCTTTTCTCAGAGGCAACGACTCTTACCAATTTTTTTTGTATCTGGACAGATATTCAATGCCTATGTAAGTGTTTATTAGTATTTTATACAAATGATAACATACTATACACTGCATTCGGTATCTTGCTTTTTAACATTAATATATTTGGAGGATCTTTCTATATCAACACATAATAGCCTCATTTTTTAAAATAGCTGTGTGATTAATGGATGTATCACCACTCACAATTTGATTAAATAGTTCCCTACTGTATTAGTCAGGATAGACTAGGTTATGTTACAGAAACAAATAAACCCACAAGTCTCAGTGGTTTATTTCTTGCTTACAAAATGTCTGGGCAGCTGTCCAGGGCAAATGCCTTCCATATGGCTACTCAATGATCATTAGTTAACAGTTCCACCATCCTAAAGCTGTACCATCTGGAACAAGTGGCCTCCTTAGTTGATGCAGCAGAAGATGGGAGAGCTTTTGCCCAGAAGTAAACCTACATTGCTTCAGCCTGAAAGAAACACACATTCAACTTGCAACCATTCATCAGAACTAGTCCTATGGCCTCTCCTAACTGCAAGGATAGTAGGGAAGTAAAAATTGTCCCACGTGCCTGAAGGGTAGGAGAGCTAGCCTTGTAATTAATTAGAAATCCTTCAAAAAACCTTATTTGAAAGCCATATTATTAGTGTGAACCCCCTTAGGAAAGTCCTCCACATACCTTTGCATATTTAATAAACATATGTTAGCTAGCTAGAATTTATAGAGTACTCATATCCGTTGACAGCAGAGTCAATGAATAGCATTTTACAAGCATAAAACAGCTTAGTCATGAAGCACCATCACAAAGGTGGATCTGAGTTACCATTACCATTTTTAGAAAAAACAAAGACAGAAGATAAATGGCAAATATTTGAGGAATTATTGTAGTGCTAGTTTGGTTTGTAAAGGAGTAAGTTATAAAGCCTTTCAAAGGCTGGCAGCAACAAGAAATGTAAGTACACCCATGTTTATAGCAGCATCATTCACAGTAGCTGAAAGGTGGAAGCAACCCAAGCTCCATCAGCAGGTGAATGGACAAACAAGATGTGGTCTATACATACAATGGGATATTATTCAGCCTTATAAAGGAAGGAAATTCGGACACATCCCACAACATGGATGAACCTTGAGGACATTATGCTAAGTGAAATAAGTCAGTCACAAAAAGACGACTACTGTATGATTCTACCTATATTAAGTATCTGGAATAATCAAATTCACAGAGACAGAAAGTAGAATGGTGGTTGCCAGAGGCTGGAGGTGGGGAAGGCCAAGGCAACAGGGAGTTAGGGTTTCATAAGTACAGAGTTTCAGTTTTGCAAGATGAAAAGAGTTCTGGAGATGGGTGGTTGCACAGTAATGTAGTATACATAACGCCACTGAATTGTACACGTCAAAGTGATGAAGACGGTCAGTTTTATGTTATACAACATAAAAAAGAAAGTCAAATAACTAAAAATCTTTAGGAAATGACTACAAAAGTCTGTGAGAAAATTCTGAATTGCTCTGATTCCTTTAAGGAACTTGAGAAGCAGTTGAGGGACTTCCCTGGTGATCCAGTGGTTAAGACTCCACGCTCCCGATGCAGGGGGTCAGGTTAGATCCCTGGTCAGAACTAGATCCCACATGCCACAACTAAAAAAGATCCCACATGCTGCAACTAAGACCCAACGCAGCCAAATTAATTAATTAATTAATTTTTTAAAAAAGCAATTGACATGAGAGGAGGGCACTAGTGAGCTAAGAAGGGAAAGGTTGTAGTCAGAGAACAAGAAATATTAGTAAATGATTTGGAACGTAAAACAATTTCAGATGGTGGTGACAAGATCTAGGATATGGCCATGGGAGCAGTGGGCAGAGGTGGAGCAAAGGAAAAGTTAGTAGAAAATGTGCATGTGAAAGGACGAGCAGGCCAGAATGTTAGCTGGGACATCCATACGGATGTTGAAATCACCCATGGGGATGGCAGAGTCTGGGATAAAGAGGAAAACTGTGAGCAAGGGGTCAAATTCTATGAATGAGTAAAAGAGTTAAGAGATTTCATCGTGTTTGATCAGCATCCCTAGACTGTATTTAATCTCGAACTCTCCAGCATAGAGCCGATAAGCTCATAGAAGATGGCTTGTGTAAATGAGCATGACAGGCAGCTGAGAAGAGAAATGTAGCTATCCCATGGACTTTTAGAGTCTGCAAGAGCAGCACATTCCCTCCCTGTAGGAAATCTGTGTGGGAAAGCACATTACAATCAGAAGCTATTTAGTGAACATGGAATCAGAGAGAGTGGCAGTGGTTGAGAGGGGAGCAAGGACAATTGTAATATTTAAATGCCTAGTGGCATCACCCTGTAATGATCTGATTTATCGGCCTCTAAACTAGGGTCACCTACCACAGGGACAAGGTAGAGGGGTTGTAGACTAGAGCATCCACCCTCCACTGGAGATACCGAGTTGGTATTGTGAAGTTTTCTCTCTGGCGTCACCTTTTTTCTAAGGAGTCATGCTGACTACCCAACTTTCATTGTTTTTTCTTTATATAAACAATGGCAATCATTAATATGTAACCAATAATAATATGATTAAGGAGATATTCTGCCTCCATAAGATGTGTTGGCATTTGCCATGGACTGAATGTTTGTGTGTACCCCCACTCGGCCCCCAAATTTATATGTTGTAGTTCTAGTCCCCATTGTAATGGTGTTTGGAGGTGGGGCCTTTGGGAGGTAATTAGGTCTAGATGAGATCATCAGGGTGGAGCTCCCATGATGTGATTAATGCCCTTACATAAAGAGGGAGACACAAGATCTCCCTCTGTCTGCATGCATGTACCAAGGAACAGCCATGGGAGGACATAACCAAAAAGAGGGCCCTCACCAAGAACCTGACCATACTAGCACCCTGATTTCAGATTTCTGGGCTCCAGAACTGTGAAAAATAAACATTTGTCATTTAAGCCTCACGTTTATGGTGTTTGTTATAACAGCCGAAACTGACGGAGACAGCATTTTCTGATATCATTCATTGGTGTCACTTTTAGCAGTGATGAATTTGCCTTCCCTTATAGCAACTATTATTTTTTTACTACTATTATTGTTATTATTTATATTATTATTTTGTCACATTCAGCTTCTCAAAATTTCTGATGCACAGACTGTCCTGTTGGCCATGTAACTATATATTTAATTATTCTTTCATTAATTCATTCATTTCAGAGAGGTTTCTAAATGAAAGGCATTTTCATAGGTGCATTATGCATTAAGATCTCAAGAATCCTAAACTAAGCTGTGTTCATCATGGAGAGACTGAAATTTCTAAAAGAATGATCCCTAATCTGGACCAAGGACCTAATGGAAATGGGTTCTTAGTCTCAACTCTGGAGAAGGCTGTCACTAATTGGATTTTGCTAGGGCATCCATCCAGTTTTGAAAGACCATTTTTATTTGCTGCATCTTACTTTTTGTTGGGTAATTAGAGAGGTGCATTAATGCTTTAAAGTCTCTAGAGGACCTTTTAGCATAGTATCACATTAAGAAGAAAAAAGTCTGTGATGTCATAAGCATGAAATGGCTTTTCATTTACTTATTCCAGATCTAAATTTTCTGTTTATTTTCCATTTTATTGTGGATAGGCCATTAAACACGCTGATGGATTGGAATGTTGAAAAGTATGTATTATCCCAAATTATTTGTATTTAGATTTTTAAGCTAAAAACCATTTTCTTTATAACAATCTTTATCAATTACCAAATAATTAAAAAACACAAGAGAGTATAAGCAAGCAAAAGTAAACTTGACAGCAACCATAATCTCAGATTTTTCCAAAATAATTTGTTTGCCTGTGTCTCTTTTAAGTCTTCTATTATGTATAAGTAGTTTTTCATAAATGTGATCGTATATACCAAATATATCCAATAACTCATTATATTTTGCCATATTGTGAACATCTTTCTATGTTGATACATATAGATTGGTATCTCTGGGTTTGTTTTTTTAAAAAAATATCCATGGTATTTCTTTGTACAGATATATCATATTTTAATTATTACTCAAAAAATGGACACATGGCTTGTTTCCAAATTGTTCACCTTTATAAATAACTCTGCCATGAACATCCTCATACCTATACTTTTTGAAGTTCTTTCTTTGGAATAAATTTCTAGAAATGGAATTTATCCCAAGGAAATAATTTCACTACTTATTGTCAGACTGTACAAAGTTTATTCTGATTCACTCTCTGACTACAAAAATATGAGAAGGCTGATTTTCCCACACCCTCCTCATTATGAGGCCTTGTTATTCTCCTTTCTTTCTGCCAACTCGCAGACAAAAACGGATAATAATTTGAACCTATGCTTGAACGTGTGTAGATTTGCCATTTGGGGAAATTTTAAGAGAAAATAAGCCACAAAATGGAGACTGAGTTTGGTAGCTTCTGGTTGCTGGTCAATTTCTCCCTTTTACCCCTTGCTCTACATTTCCTGATTCTCACTCCCTGCTTCATTAGAGGGATGAAGAAGATCATCTCTGAGACTGAAGCAGAGCACGAGCTCTTTCATTTTCAAAATTAATACCACCAACTCACACACATCTAGGTTTCCTTTAGTTTTAATTGTCTATACAGTATTGGCCTAATCACAAAGTGAAACAGACTCTTCTCTTCAAGTGCCTCTTGCATCTAACTCGCCATCACTATAGTTCAGGACATCTTTATTCTACCCATTTTTCAAGGCTCAGTGTATATAACACATCCTCCCTAATCCCCCCACCTAATCTCTCTCACACTAAACTATACAACTTATTATATGTGCCATATTGTGAAGTGTTCTTCCCAGTATAAGGAGGGATCTTTTCAAGCATGCATGTATCTAATTATAGTACAAGCTCCCTGCAGAAGTCCAGTTTTTTAGGTTCCTCTGAATCTTTGCAAATGCAACACCTTCACTCTTGCCCTCTCTGTAATATCTGTACTCAAATGTGTCACAAATGAAAGCAAACCCCCCTATGATTTCACATCCTCCTGAAGTAACCACCTCTTCCTTTGTAGCCAAATTAGAAAGATAAATATGCTCTTGCTAATCCATTTCCTTGTTCTCACACTCACTCCTCAGTACAATTCAATCCGGCTTCTGCTGTACCTACTTCAACTGCCCCCCACCCAATTTTGAACAATCTTTTTTCAATGTCAGATTTAGGGTTTTTTTTTTTTAAAAAAAAAAACAAAACAAAGCAGAGACAAACCAATCATATTCCCCTGCTTAAATGTCCCTCTGTTGTTAGAAAAATGCTGAAATCCTTAGCCTTCAATCTCATCGCATACTTGTTTCTCTGAGCTCCTGACTCATCAACCATTTGTCACTTCCTTGGACATGTTGTGCTTTTATCTATGTTCTTGGCTGAAACTCCTTCTATATATATACACCTTTGCCTGAACAGCTCGACTTGGTTTTAAGTCTTACTTTAAATATAGGTCAGGTCCCCTGTCCTATGATCTTGTAGCATCCTGTTTTCATGATAGCGCTTATCACAAATATAATTAATTTTTAGTATAGTTCTGTAATGGATCTCTTCTCCACCAAACTATTAGCTCCACGAGGTAAGAGACTGTATCTGTCATATGCTTCTTTGTATTCCCAGCACCCAGCACAGTGCCTGGCACACAGCAGATACGCAGTAAATATTTGTTAAGATGGAAGAAGGAAAGAGTGGATGAAGGTATAGGTAAGCTTGTAGGTCTTAAAATGACAAATTGAGGAAATTCTCATTTGTGGTTATCCTCTTCTCAGTAAAGTAGGAGATGAGAAAATCTGGGCATGACTATGTGAAGGTGGAAGAGAGAGTATCAGAGTTTTGAGGATAATTAGAAACGTTTTGTAATAATTACAGTGAAGAATTGGAGACTTGGCTAAGTAACATAAATATATTTTTTAGCAGTGTGAGGATTCAGGTTAATACTCATGAATATATGGCAATATTAACCTGCCTAGTGTAGAATTTTCTCCAGCAGAGTGTTGGAACCTGAGTGAGCTTGGTGTTGAGGTAGGATGGAAGAACAACTGGGCCAAGGAGTTTAGGATATTGGGAAGAAAATATTGAAGTGTTGGATTATAGTAGCTAAAGTGTGTAAGAAAGAAAGTTGTAGTGTTGATTGTCAGGAGAAAGATAAAGGGTCGAAGAACTGGAGATCCACCATGGCTTTTGAAAAACTGTACTGAGAAAATAGTTCAGGAAGAAACTGGAAAAAGAGAAGCTTTGTCAGAGCATAGAATACTTGAATTAGTCCTTCTGACAGTAGAATATTTTCAGTTGATTATAAGTTCCAAGGAGCGGCCATGGGGGTGTGTGGCCGAAGTGGGATGGCAAAGGTCTTGGAGGATGTGTGAGGCAGGTGTTGTACCACCAGGATACTGAATCACCCAGAATTAAAGTCTAGCTTGGGGTGGAGAGGGTGAGTGAGCAAGGTGCCAAAAATTTCAGAGAATGGGAAGGGAAATAACCAGGATGTAGGAAATATGGTTCTGGAAGTTGCAGTAGTTGAAACTATGAAAGTATATAAGATTGCTCAAAGGAGAGCTCAGAGCACAAGAAAATGAAAGGTCAATATTTACAGAGCAAGGAAAGAACATCAGGTACATTAAAAGGATGGGAAATCATGACCAGATAGGGAAGAGGAAAACCACTGTAAAGTATTGAAAATAAAGAAAGTGACAGCAATTGAAGTGTGCCTAGAACAGAGCCTTGCATATATTAAAACTGAAAAAAACGGTCAGTGAATAAGAGGGTTTAAAAGAGATGATTATAATTGGGGATCAACATGTTCTTCCTGCTTATTGGTAGTTGTAGTGTAAATATAAGGCATCAAGTCCAATATCTAAATTTTACGCTTCTTTCAGATCTTCTGAGAAATATTCAGTTATTAGGCATTGGAAGAGAGGTCTTTTTTTTCACATTAAAGCACCTGTCATCCTTATAATTATGCACTGCTTTTCAAATTTCTTAGAAGACTCCATCTCCTCTGTATAGGCTACTGATTTGTTCTGTCCTAGTCACTGTCCCCCCTTTTTAAAAGCTTAGGTTATTCTTATGAGAGCATT
Organism: Kogia breviceps; assembly: GCF_026419965.1. Taxonomy (NCBI): domain Eukaryota; kingdom Metazoa; phylum Chordata; class Mammalia; order Artiodactyla; family Physeteridae; genus Kogia; species Kogia breviceps. The sequence goes on along the minus strand of NC_081313.1, from coordinate 101,829,607 downwards.
GCCATTCAACTGCTTTCCCATTGAGAAATAGTCTCAAATTTAAAAGATAGGGTACTATAAATTTGGAAAATCTACTACAGCATTATCAATATTTAGATAGATGTCTTTTGCTGGATATCTACACTTCACTCTATTGATTTTTTTTGCTGTGTGAGTGTGATCTGGCTTGGAACATGTACTATGTTGTGAAATATTTACTCTAAGATTTAAGAAGTATGTGCATTTTTTCAAACTAGAAGTGGAGCAAGGTGTCAATCATTTATCACCTGAGATAATATTTCAAATTGTGTGTAATAAAGATTTTTATTTGAAAACACATGCTATATGCACTGTAGAGTAGTGTTTTTTGGAAGCAAAAAATATATCTATAAAATGCATAGAAAACAGTTATCTTTCCATTGCCAATATTTGTTGAGTGCCTGCTATGAGCCACATACTGCACTAGGATCTCTGGTTATGACATTGCCTAAGGAAGGCAGAGACAGTTCTGCTTCCAGAAGAATGCAGTCTTTAGGAAAAAGCAAACATTAAACTAATATTATAATTATGAGGACTAATATAAAGGGGGAAATACCTGGTACTATGGGCATGTGTAATATGGGATTGGAAAGACAGCCCAAAATGTTAGTAGATGTTACTTCTGAAAATCAAAAAGATTGCAAGTGATTTTATGCTTTTTCCCTTGTTCTTTTTTTATTTTCCATACTTTCTGTTTAGAATAAAACATTTATTACTAGAGAAGACATAATGTTCATTGGATGAAAAACGTCAAGCAAGGCAATTTTGGCTCTGCATCTTCTCTTGCAATTGTAATCAACAACTTCAGAAATTTAAAGCTTATTTTAAAACACTAAAATGTAAACTAAGACACGTTACATATTCTTTTCCTGGATTAGTCAGCTAGAGTTGTTGACTTTTATCCAATCCTGGACATCCTAATAGCATTTGGATTAAAGAATAGATTTGTGGTAAATCTAGCAAAATAAGCACTAATTAAGAAACCCAAAGATTCAAGGCCAAGTTTCATGCTCTGCTTACATAGAATCATGAATACTTTGTGCCTCAGTTCCTCCAAAGGAAGAAAGCAGAGACTGAGACTGACCACCAGAGCGTGTAAGTAGGTTGGGAATTTTATTTAAAGGCACTGCAATCTATGATCACATTTATTGTCATCAAACAACACAACTAAAAGGTAGTTAGTAGAAAATTCAGTATCAGATGGTCTCTGGTGATAATTGGAGAGAAATAACTTTCACAACTATGTACTATAACGTTTTTATCTGGATTCCAAAATAACTTACTCAACTTTCTCAGACAAAAAAATAAAATTTAAATGAGAACAGGGCAAATACCTAGAGTGGACAATGACAACTTCGTGCATGCAGGGCAGGCACTCTAAGAAGAGACTAATGACAATTAACAGTTAAAAATACAGACTAGGTTAGAACATCTATAAACACATGCATTACCTTTCAAAAGGGATTAGCAATTACATGCACTCAACACTAAAAATACACCAGACATAATATAATATTTGGGATCTTGTAAGCTCTTTGAGTTCATCATTATAGACATCATTTACTGTAGATATTTGGAAGTGCCAGAGGATAGAATGCTGGGTAGACATGCTTTTGTGATACTTACACTCTAAATGTATGGTACAAACTATAAATCAAGGTGACTCCTCATTTTTCAAATAAGAGTAAATTACCACTTTAGCTTGGAAACTGTTGTATTATGTGAACTAGTTGGTTTTAAAAACTAAAAAGGGAATATTTAAAGATACATGCATATATGATGTTACATTTTGAGCTTCCTTTAAGCCAAACTTCAAACTTTAAATGTGCTGAATTAGGGCACTACTATAAATAGAGCATAATAGAATTGTATTTATTAGATCTTTAGAAGGATATCAGTGATCAGTGAAGGTCGGGCAAAACGGCAAGTGTTTAAGTGGAAAACAGTGTGACAGGGACTATGGCAGTGTGATGGCATTGGCAATTAGCTAATGTCAATGACACACTTAAGAAACACTGTGCAAGAATGCTAATAAATCACAGCCAATCATCATTAATAATCCATGACACAAGGGAAAAGAGAAAGAAAGGAGGAGAGAAAGGTAGGAGAGAGGGCTCAGTAACAAGTAAAGCATACTATCCTATAATTAGAATAATTTATATTGCCGTAGGACCCAGGAAAGTCTAGTAAATAGTTCAACAGATAATTAGGGGGGTTGATAACCATTTTGTCAGAATATGAGTTTTTCACTTATTTCATTTCATTTTAACTCTGTGTATGTGTGTGTGAGCCCTTTAAGGGCAGATGGCACTATATCAGGTAGGCGTAGTGAGATTGAGTTTCAACTTCCTATCTGTTCCAAAGGATATAATAATTCCACACGAAAAAAGAGCTAATATATTGCTATCTAGTCTCTGCTGGAAATTCTTAGCTAGACAATTTCCCTATGGCGATGTGTGATAATAACCATGACTTTCAGTCACCTATATATGAAGAACTGAAAACTCTTCTAATATCCATTTGATGTTTCCAGTCAATGTATTACCTTATCAGTGATGCCAGAGTTCATCATGAAAAGTGCACCATCATAATCTTTAAGCACTGACTAGGCTATTAAACTGCAATTACAATATGGTGTGTTAAGTGGAATGGTAGGGAAAGTAGACGATGGTATTTTCAAGGTGGTGACTTTGGAAGACAAGGAAAGTTTCCTGAAGGAAGTGACCTATATTATGAGACCTAAAGAACTCATAAGAGGTAGACAGGCAAAGATAGAGGAGGAGTGAGATGGAGAACGTGATTCAAACAGAGGGATTATCACGTGCAAATCTGAAAAGAGAGGGAGCACGACAATCTGGAAAACGGAAAGCAATTTCATCTATACTGAGTGTAGATTTTGAGGTATTTTTGAGGTATGAAGTGGTGATAGGTAAGCCTGGAGAGATAAGCAGAGATCTAATTAATCATAGAGGTCTAAGGTCAATGGACAGGCAGGAGAGTTTAAGCAGGGGAATGGCATGATCAAGTCTGGAGCAGTTGCAGTGATCCAGCACAGGATGACGACGAGCTTGAGAATAGTTGTAGTTGTATCAGATGATGGGTAAATGGAGTTGTTGAAGGGGATGGAAAGTTGGTGGAGGCAGAACTGACAATATTTAGCGTTGATTTTTCTCAAATTACAAATTCCTAGAGGAATTTCTGATTATTGTTTGATCCTACATTAGGTAGCACAGAATAAATACTCAATAAATATTTGCAGAATAAATGAATGAATGAAACAAATTCAACCAAATTTATTTTCCTTTTAAACCTAACTTGGGAGAGGAGTTTTCACCTCTGTTTATTATATCGAATTTTTTTCTCCCACATATTTGTCTCTGCTAATTACATTTTATTTGACTCGTACAGGTCTGGAAAACAGGCTTTTCCCACCATTTTTAACGTTGGTGCTCCCTGGAGTGTTTGTTTTAATCAAACTGTCCTAACTGTGAAAAAGAAGTTATTTTCTCAAATTTTTATTATGATAATTTGCAAAAATATAGAAAAGTTGAAAGAATATTGCAATAAATAACCAAATACCCCCACCTTGTTAATTATTTGCACTATTTCCTGTATTTATATATGTGTATATCATTTTAAAGTTACAGACATCACACCTCACCCTGAAGTATTTCAGCTGCAACTTCTAAGAATAAGGATAGTTTCCTGTAAAACTATGATAGCATTATTGTCCCTAAGAAAATTAATGTTAATACCCTAATATAGTCATTTTCAAATTTCTCCAATTATCCCAAAATGTCTTTTATATTTTTTTTTCAAATCAGGATCCAATTGGGTTTCATGATGTCATTGATTGTTAGTTCTCCGAAAATGAGAGCTTTTTCAGTGAAGAATAAAAGTGATAGAATTATTTAGCCTGGAACGAAAGTGCTGAGGATCACTTAATATTCAAAAGAAAGTACTGGGAAACCAGATTTGTTTCCTAATTGGAAATGCTTTCTTTCTCTTTGGCCAGTGGGTTCAGTTGGCAGTGCATTGTATTTATGAGTCATAGGTCAAGGGTTCACTCTCTATGTGGGTCTCCTCCCACTCCATGGGGAATAATCTCTGTGCATGTGATCATACATTGTACTCCATGCTCCAGGTAATCACCTGGTAAAAGATTGGACTTCGTCACCAGCAGGAACTGAATGAGTGTATATAAATGGTTAGGTGAAAGTCTATTATTCCTTTAGAGGGAAAAAAACCCTCAATAAATAATAAATTATTCATCTGATGGGACATCTTCATATACAAAATAGTCTGTTTGATTTAAGGTGCTTACATCATGATGTGATTGCACGGTGCTTCCAGTTGAGTTTGTGTCTAGGGACAGATGATAAGCTGAGAGAAATGCTGAATGAAGTTGGGCATTTGTCTTTTCCACTGCACCTGCCAAATCATCAAAGCGTTGATAATATTAACAGCAAGTAAGTGAGCCTACTTTTAAGGGCTAAGTTTTTGTCCTCCTTTAATTTCCCTTTCCCTCCCCTCCCACTTCTCTCTCTTTAATGGAAATGCCAATAGGAATTTAACAGTGGTGGACAGCCTAGTGGCACCTTAATGAAGTTTGCAGGTCTGGTCCAGCATCTCTCTTCTAACTGCACAAGATTGAAAAATGATTATAATCTGCAACCTTTGCCTATATTCCGATGCAGTATGGTATTCTAGAGTGATGACTGTCTCTTCTAAAACTGTGAAACTTCCAGTTGTTTGTTAACTCTGTCATTCTGAAGAGGCTAAGTGAATGTTGGTTTATGTGCTCTAGTTTGTAGCAATAGAAAGGCTACTTGAATCTTTCAGTACTCCCTGTGAGCTGGATTAGAAAGGATAGATGGGCAAAACAGGAACATTTGCATTCTCTGAATGACTTGGGTAGTTCCTTTATGGGCTTTATCCTTTCTTTTCAAATTTATAAGTAATATATACTTTATTACATTATAAAATCTAGTTTTACGTTAAAACAAGCATCCTGATTTTTCTATGCAGATTACTCTTTAAACATAAATGTTTGTAAGGTGATATTAGTGATGATGATAGCGCAGTCATAGTGGTTTTGAAAAGTTTGTGCATGAACAATGGTCCTTTGCAGTTGTACATATCAGTATTTCAGGCTTCCACTGTTACCTGTAGAGCATGGTCTTCATGGTAAGCAGCTGTGTCTACTCTTAATATCTTTCCTTAGCCTTTGCTTCATGGAACCTGCCTAGTCTTCATTGCTCCATAGCAGACTAATCCAACCTCTTGTCTTATAGTACAATTGAATGGCACCAAAAGGCTGCTATAAAGCATATTTTAGACAATCTCTATGTAAGGCATTCTTTCAACATTCCAAGGTCACTAGAGTCAAATAAAACTGTACATTCTTGAAATACACAGGTAAATAGGGTTCCAGAACCAAGTTATTAGAAATGCTTCAAGAAATTGGCATTTTCTATTAAAGGTGATTCAGAGATAAAACTCACAAAACTGGAAACACCGTCAGATGGGAAATCACTTGGAGGTTAGATATACTTCAAGATACATTAGCAACTGCAATCACAAATTATATGGCAGTATGTTCATAATAGAAAGGATTAATGGTGGAACCAGGGATTCCTAATCACGAGTGTGTGGCAGATTAGTGGGAAATGAGGAGTGAGGCTTTCAGGTAGCCTTTAGATTCTTGTGTACAACCTGTAGCCAACTGTACTTCTGCTAAGCTTATAGAAACAGTAGGTATATATACTTGTGCATATAAACATTATCCATCAGGAAAACCCTGCCGAAAAATATAGTTTGCCACTCTCCACTACCATGAAAAACTTTATATTTTCCCCGGAGCTTTATGCATATTAATTTCCTTCTCTATCTGCCATTCTGAACCTCAAAGAAAATGCCTTGTAGGTAACATTAAATCAGTTGATTGCCTCAACTGATATAACATTGAACTGAGAACACTGTTAATAGTTGATATTATGGAGAAATTTAGTACTCCTGATGGAAAGTTTTTTAAGGAAGTAGACAGATGTGGCACTATCTTTCCAGCAGCAAATAGTTCAGGCTTTTATGGTACTCACATAGTGGCATGCTGAAAATCACAAAAGCATATGGAAAGCTTTACTTTGCTTAGAAAATATATTTACTGGAAATAGTACAGGAATGTACAATTGCCCAAAGGGAGCACTGAAAGGAGTCTCTCTCCACTGGTTGCTTAAAGAAGGTGTCAGGATTTCACTAGCATCTTTGAATAACCAAATACGGAGAATCAGAGTCCTGGCTTGAAGCTGGGATAAGATTCGAGCCCACCCAAGCATGTCTGAGGAGCTGCTGCGCAGGACTTTCCTGAGCCAGTTTTCAGGAGAATTACTCATGGAAGAGTAGAGAGAGAGTAGCAAGGACAAGGGGTTTTTGTCCTCAGATATCACTGTTCCCCTACCCAGGGCTTCAAGTGTGGAGCTTATGGGAAAATGGAAGGCAGAAGGGCATGAGGGACAGAAGTCAATTTCCTAGGCACACAAAGGGTAAAACTTGACATCAGAAGATAAGAGGAGTTATATTCCTTTCCCTTCCAGGTGGAACAGACTTTGGCTTTGGTGCTATGGGAATCTGAAAGCATCTAGAGATGGCACCTTTGGTATGGTGGGACATTAGCCTTGCTACAGGGCCAGAAGCAGGGGAGTCAAAAGATGCCCTTGGGTGGCTTAGGCCAAAGCAGAAGGATATGAGTTTTTTGTGAACTCATGAGAACCATAATTGGAAAATCCTAGAAGTAAATTGGTGAAACTTTAAATAGAGGCTGAATTCCTGCAATAATAGGCAGAGGAATGAATCAGTGTTCTCCCATGAATATTAGCTCATGTGTAATAATGACCATAGATAGCATTTCTTTTCAGCAGCCTACATGTCCAAAATCATCAAGCTATTATTACCCCCTTTATTTTTATTTATTTATTTATTTATTTATTTATTTGCGGTACGCAGGCCTCTCACTATTGTGGCCTCTCCCACCGCGGAGCACAGGCTCTGGACGCGCAGGCTCAGCGGCCATGGCTCACGGGCCCAGCCACTCCGTCGCATGTGAGATCTTCTGGGACCGGGGCACGAACACGTGTCCCCTGCATCAGCAGGCTGACTCTCAACCACTGTGCCACCAGGGAAGCCCCAACCCCCATTTTTTTAACATGAGAAAACTGAGGCACAAAGAAATTAAATAATTTGCCTAAGATCACGGTGAATTAATGGTAGAACCCCAAATCAGACCCACCTAGGCAGTCTGACTCCAGAACCCACTATTTACCCCTGTATTACACTGTCTTGTCATAGGTCATCCCACGGGTCTAACAACAATCAGCTTACGTATGTGATGTTCTATTTTATTTTAGGAACATCATCTAGCCCTTGTAACTCTAATTAAAAATTAAAGACTGCGTATATTACTATAAATGAGTTAATATTGAAATATTTCTAAGTATAGTTTGATTTGAAAGATAAATGGCTCTTTAACTTAGGGTTGGCTAATCAGTATATAAAAACACTGGAATCGGGCTTCCCTGGTGGCGCAGTGGTTGAGAGCCCGCCTGCTGATGCAGAGGACGCGGGTTCGTGCCCCGGTCCGGGAAGATCCCACATGCCGCCGAGCGGCTGGGCCCGTGAGCCATGGCCGCTGAGCCTGCGCGTCCGGAGCCTGTGCTCCGCGGTGGGAGAGGCCGCAACAGTGAGAGGCCCGCGTACCAAAAAAAAACAAGAAACAAAAACGCTGGAATTGTTTATTTCTTAATTTGAGCCCTCTAGCTAAATACTCATGAATAACTATCAAATAAGTGAAGCAAAATTAAAAATACAAAGAGGTCATTGAGGTAACTTGATGTATGGAATGGACATGAAGGGAGAGAAGACAAGTTCCATGTTGATTCCTTTGGCCACACTTTTTACCTTAATCACTTGAAATTTCCTATATGAGAAGTTCCGGTAGATGACAAGAAAGGAAAGAACTTCAAAAACCTCCAGAAATGTCAATTTATAGCACAGGCACTCAGTATTCTGTAATGGCCCATATGAGAAAAGAATATAAAAAAGAGTGGGTATATGTATATGTATAACTGATTCACTTTGCTCTACACCTGAAACTAACACAACATTGTAAATCAACTCTACTCCAATAAAAATTTTTAAAAAGACATCAGAAACATGCAAACACTATTTCATAGTAGTAAGCTAGTTAAGGAATGATGGTGAGAAAGTAGAATAATACCAAACTCTGGGAAATAGGAAGGGCAGCCTTCCTCTCAATTATTCTACCTTCGCAAAGTAGATGCATTACAACTTGACTGTGGTATCTGCATCTGATGAGAGAAATTTCTGCTTGATCATTAAAAGTGCTAGAGATGTTTTTTGGATGTAGTATTTTATTTTCTTTAAGTTCTCATTTTGAGAATTTAGACTAGGGGTTAAGACTTTTTTTATTCAGTCTTATCTGGGCCACTTCTGTGTGTATGTGTGTGGTAAGAACACTTAACCTGAGATCCATTCTCTTAACAAATTTTGAAGTGCACAATACCATATTGTTAACCGTAAGGACTATGTTGTACAGCCGATCTCTAGAATTTATTTATCTAGTATAAATGAAACTTTATGCCCATTAAATAATGGCTCCTCATTTCCCCAACGCTCCAGCCTCTAGCAACCACTATTATAGTTTCTGCTTCCATGAGTTTGACTGCTTTAGATAACTCATGTAAGTGGAATCAGGCAGTATTTGTCCTTCTGTGACTGCCTTATATTTCACTTAATTTCCTCCAGGTTTGTCCACATTGTCACAAATGGCAGGATTCCCTCCATTTTTCTGAAGGCCAAATCATATTCCATTGTACGTATATATCACATTTTCTTTATCCGTTTATCTGTCAAAAAAACATATGCTACCAGCATAGATCAGACATATAGACCAACAGAACAGATGAGAGAGCCCAGAAATGAACCCACAGATATATGGTCAACTGATCCTTGACAAGGGTGCCAAGAACACACACTGGGCTACATTCTGTTTAAGTTTTATTCTAGGCTTAAGAAACAGACGCAAAAGTGAATTTACTTTTCTTTCTGACTGCCCATGAAAGCCAGAAAGGGATTCAGGGCCCCAAAACATTGCCCAGGTCTAAAAGCTGCCTTAAGCTTGAGTGCCAGCTCACAGGACCTTAGACAAGGGCACAGATCAGTAGGGGGATAAATCCCAATGACTCAAGTGTATTGATCGGTTACCATGTGAGGTGCCAAACTTCTGAGTCTTGGTGTCTCACCTATAAAATGGTAATAGCATTATATATTCTACTTACTATATTGTATTATTATTATATATTCTACTTACAGAGTTTTTTTTTTTTTTTTTTTTTTGTGGTATGCGGGCCTCACTGTTGTGGCCTCTCCCGTTGCGGAGCACACGCTCCGGACGCGCAGGCTCAGCGGCCATGGCTCACTGGCCCAGCCGCTCCGCGGCACGTGGGATCTTCCCGGACCGGGGCACGAACCCGCGTCCCCTGCATCGGCAGGCGGATTCTCAACCACTGAGCCACCAGGGAAGCCCTTACAGAGTTTTTTGATAATTAAATAAGGTGATGTGTATGTGAATTCTTAGAAAACTATGAAGATCTTGTTTTTAGTCAGCAGTTATTGAAATGTATGATTTTATATTTACTTGCCATCATTTTCATTAATAGTCTTGATTATCTTAATATAATAGGGTTCTATACTAGTAGCAAAATCAGGGATTTTCCAATGTATTTTAGAAAGTAAAGGTCTTACAACACAGCACGCTGCACTCTTATTCAAGCCAAATGACTTTTGCTTTATATACTTTTTATTCTTTTCTATTCTTTTCTTTTCAGTGACTTGAGTTCAGGGAGTATTGGATTTATCTTTATTCTGAAGTTCATGTCACTCAATAAAATATGTGATGCAGATGAATGAAGATGCAACCCATCAGTGATTCATTAATTGTCACCAAGGAGAACATGTGAAGGAAATATGATAGAAATTTTCATCAAGTGAAAAGTGTAGATTCTTAAATAAGTTTTGAGAAGATGAAGTTTTGGATTATTTGCTAAATTACTAAATTAAATGTCCTCAACTCTGGCTTAATGTATTTAAGGATACAAAAATTCTTTGAGGCTACCAGGGTGCCTTTTAGTTAAACTAAAACTCTCATTTGCTAATGGTACCCTAATTACCTTTAAGCATTAATGAAAACTGCCTGATTTATGCCTGAGGCTAACTCACTCATCAAGGGAAGCCCTGCCCAGAGAACAGCTCATAAAGAGAAACAGGGTTAGGTGGCTGCAGGGGTAAGTGGGCACCTGCCCAGTGCCCCAGGAGGCAGGATATTGAAAAACACATCCGAGAGGGAAGAGATGTGGGCCCCAATCCTGACTCTGCCACAAGCTGGCTGTGTGAGATTGGCAGATCAAGGCCTGTTCCTTCATCTTGAAATGAGCAGTGGCTCTCAACTAAGAAAAGAATACAGGTAGCATAGATGGCACACCTGAATCTTCTGAACATATTCTAAGATGTTATCAATGGTAGAAAGTATAAAACTTTTCAGAGAAAATTTTGTATTTTGGGCTTTGGTTTTTGCTTTTGCTTTTCCTGTTACGGTGGGACCCTAGAGCTTGTAGATTTGTACCACATACAGTGTTGAGAACCAATGGAACCAGATAATTCCAGATGCATCTTCCAAACCACAGGTCTGTGATTCTAGTCAGTTGCTGTATGAGTGTGTGGAAGGAGACAAAGCTGGCCAAGAGCCAGTGTTGGTTCTGCTATCAAGCCAAAGCTTGCCCCTCCAAATAATGTGCTTTTGAAGAGGCCAAAATTGTTTTTGTTCTTTCAGTGAGCAGCCTGCTTATAATAAAAGGAAAGCAGACTCCAAGTTAAGAGTGTTCCACTGCCTACAAATCTAATATCCACATCAAATGAATCTGCCATAGACAATTATCATTGCAAAATTAGAAATGATTGTCCCTTAGAGTTTAACCATTTATGACAGGGAACATCTTCAAGGTTATCCACTGTATTATAAAGATAACCACTCTCTTATTCTGTGTAAAATGCTAAATGCTTTTTTAAAAAATCAAACGAGATAAAATGATCATTTTCTACATCTCATGGAGAAAAAGAGAACAAGACAGTATGTTCCAATTAGCATAAACAGACAATAGAGATTTTCTTTTCTACTGCAGTCTCAGATCTCTGATAGGAGACATTATGTCTGGCACAAATTATCAAGGAAGGATTAGAAGTATTTTGTAGCATGACATAAACAAAAGCTCTGAAAGCAGAAGGGAGAAGAAAACTGTAACCACCATAGTAATAATGAAACAACATAACAGTTTGGTAACCTTTCAAAATACACAAGATTCGGGAATGACTCTAAACTGGTGAGTTGTTTTGCTGGATAAAATCAGAATCTGAACATTTTCTAACAATTCTAAAGGTGAAAAGAACAGAAACCATATAATCATTATGAAAACTTACAGTGATGGAAATAATTAGAAATATCAAGGGGGAAAAGAGTCAGTATTTGAAAGGACATAGCATTTTATGTATATATATATATATATATATATATATATATATATATGCCATTTTTTATTCTTTATTATAACAAATTTGCACTTTATCTCAAAGTAGACTAGGCTGACTAATAACTTTTATCTCTAATTTATATGAAGAGGATTATGGAAGGACAAGATTTCTAGAAGTAAACCATTAACCTATTTGTTAATGTTTTCAGACCTGAGAAGTTTTGCAATATATACTTGTTGGGAGACAATCCTTTGGAGTCTTTCATATTTCTGCACATATTGTAAGTGAGGCACCGATTGCCCTTTGTTCTGGACAATCTCAAGAATATTTATAAAATGAACACACTTGCAAAATGGAGAAAGTGTTGCCTTTTGGAGCAAAGGGCAGGTTTACTTACAGCCTTGAAAGATAGGGACAGTATCAGCCTCCAGAGCAATGGACAGGCATGTTTAATATTTTGTATAGCAAAGATAACATCGCCCTGCAGAGCAAAGCACAGGCATAATCACTGCCTATTATAAAAGATTCTGGCTCTCTAGGCTCAGGGTTCCTTTACTTTAACACACCAACTGTGGGTTACTGCCGTCCCCTGGCCCTCTTCCTGTTGTCCTGTGGAGGCAGGGGTCAGGGAAACAGCACAAAAATGCTGGCACTTTAGCTACTGCTATTTTTGTACTTCATCTCTCATCTGGGGATCTTGTGTTTTCTGCCAGCATCCATGATACTGCTGGCAGGCTAACTTGTGAGCTAGCAGGTAGAGTAAAAAAATCTCAGAACCTTCACAGTTCTTGACAATACTTATATTGGTAATTACTTTGGAAACATAGTGGTCTCTTCTCTGGAGTTTTGGTAAGTAGTGAAAAAACTTCATATATTTAAAATTATTTTTCAGGATGTGTACTATAGAGATATGGATGTGTGTATAGAATCTGACTGACCAATTCATAAGCCCTTAAGGTTACCAGTACTTGCTGATGCAGAAATTCTATATTGTCTGGGTCCTTAGAGTTGATACAGCTCAGAGGACTAACAAAACTTATATGAGACCGAGATATAGTCCATAGCAGTGATTTGTTTATTTATATTAAAAAAAACATTTCAAAGCAGATCAGAAGTTTGCCAGAAAAGAAAGGTAAATGCATCTCTCTCCCATATGAAAGTCAGTTGTTATAATCTAAGGGTTAATTAAGTGTTCTCAATGGTTAGTGTCATCAAGTCTGATACATGCATGGCCACTTTAGGTTGTTGAATATTCATACCAGTTAGTCACATTGTTCTCTCTTCTGGATAGTGCCAAATAACTACAAATTTTACCTTGAAGGATTTCCTCTTCCAGAGTCTATATAGACCACTCCTTCTCTGTGAATAGCTTTTTTCTTTCTACAGATTACAATTCAACCGACTAGATTTCACCTCTGTGTCACAATCACTTTTTAGTAATTTAATCTCATTGAAGGTATGACCTTTGTACCTTGGCCAGACTTCATGGTTTCCACATCATCTCTGTCACACATTTACAGATAAAAAAAGGACTAGTTTTGTGAGTTGTATTTACATGGAAAAGATAAGATGTTCTGGTGGCACTTATATGAGGAAACAATGATGCTTACTAAGCAGCCTGTGTTATATTGAAACCGCTCTTACTTTTGTTCTTCATACCAGCGAGAGAGAGAGAAACACATGAGCTCCAAAGATACAATGTCTACTTGGGAACCACATGACAAACCATAAACAATTAAATTGATATTCTTCAAAATTGAAAATGACATAGAATACGTGATTATATTAACAAAAAGAGTTTTGTGGCTATTAGAGTTTAATTCATAAAAGTTGATGTGTGAGCTTTATAGATTTTCATTGACATGATCATGCTTCTAAGGATAAAAATGACCATGCATTAGGGATTGGTCTTTGTATTAGTTCAGGTCCTCTCAGAAGCAGATACCATAGTAGGATTAGACATGCAAAAAATTTACACGGGAAATGCTTATGGAGGATAAAGGAGAGGAGGTAGGAGTAGGTGGGGAGAGCCATCAGACCACAGTGTAGGTCTAACACCTGTGAAAGGTGAGGGGAAAGCAAAGAGGTTTGGAAAGAAGTCTCATTCTGTAGGGACCTAAGCAAGCTTTGCATTCCAAAGGGAGTCCTTGAGCAAAATTTGCCTTGTAGATGTGCCCTTCTGCTGGCAAGAGTAGGCCTGCACTAGCAAGTTCTCTGTGCTTAGTCACTGTCTGGGAGCAGCCCAGGGGAAGTGTGTCCTCAGCCCAAACCCTGAGGTGAATCCAGGGGGCTGGGCTGTCCATCAACTATGCACCCTGTAGCAGGAGATCTGAGTGGTGCATTTTCATAGCTATTGGGGTTTTCAAGTGATTTCAAAAACATAAAGGCATAATTATGAAAATATGATATACTCTGTTCAAACTACATAGTTATCAAGACATAGTGGTATCATACTTCAGATCTTCCAAATCATCTTTCTCATACTTGGAAATTGTTGAAATGAATACAATAAATGGCAACTAAGATATTTTTAAAGGAATTTAGTACTAAGATTTTTGAAAATTTGGTTTGAGACCAGAAAGTTCTAATGTATCATGTGATAATGAATATAATAGCTTGTATGTATGCACCCAATGAAATTCTTTCATGATTGAAGAATTGAAGGACATCTGGTTGCTTCCAAGTTTTGGTGATTATGAAAAAAGCTACTATAAATATTCATGTGACAATTTTTAACTCATTTGGGCAAATACCATTCAGTTTAAGTTTTTAACTCATTTGGATAAATACCAAGGAGTGTGGTTGCTGAGTCATACAGTAAGAGTACGTTAGTTTTGTACGAAACTACCAAACTGTCTTTCAAAGTGGCTGTACCACATTAATGACTTTTTTATAGGAGAGATTGCTGTGTGGCCTCTTTAAAAAGCAAAATAATACCTTTGTGAAATCTTACCAACTTCCCTATTAGGGATGCAAATCTGATTTTCTCTTCAGGTAGTAGAAGGCAATAATAAAGCAGGGAAGACAGGTAGAGGTGTTCTCTGCTCAAGACACCCCCAAACCTTTCTAGCACAGAACAAAGCTTTAATCATAAGTGGGAATTTCTGAAAAGAACTTAGTGCTTATGTCTGTTTTCATCTTAACCTCAGCTATTAATTAACATCCTACTGGCAAGTAAACTTTGAGACTCTGACCTGAGGCAAATCTTGTATTTCCAAAACTTTGTGAACAGTATTGTTGGTAGTTTCTAAATATATATTCACAGAAAATAACAGCAGAATGCTGTTATTGTAGGATGCTGCATTGTAGGAAAGGTATTAATTTTCTTCTCCTAACTTTTCAGTCAGTGAGGATGGATTTTAAATCCTTTTCCATCCTCTTAAAAAAAATCTCTACAAAGAGAAACAGATGGAGGCAGAGTCAAGATGGCGGTGTGTGAAGATGCAGAGTTAGCGTCTCCTGGCAACTAGGGTGCCTGCTGACCACTGGTGGGGGACTCTGACACCCAAAGAGATGGGAGGAGCCCCAAAGTGAACTGGCAGCTTGCGGGATCTTGGTTCACAAGCCTGGGGTTGGGCTAAAGCTCCTGCGGTGGGAGCTCTGAGTCCAAACCACTGGAATAACAGAGAACCTTAGACCCCAGGGAATATCCATCAGAGTGAGGTCTCACTGAGTTCAGCACCAAGACCCAGCTCTACCAATAGCCTACAAACCCCAGTGTTGGAAGCCTCAGGACAAACAATCAGTAAGACAGGAACACAATCCCACTCATTAAAAAAAAAAAAAAATAATAAGATGGCAAAAAATATGTCACAGATGAAGGAACAAGGTAAAAACTTACAAGACCAAATAAATGAAGAGGAAGTAGGCAATCTACCTGAACAAGAATTCAGAGTAATGATAGTAAAGATGATCCAGAATCTCAGAAATAGCATGGAGGCACAGACTGGGAAAATACAGGAAATGTTTAACAAAGATCTAGAAGAACTAAAGAACAAACAAACAGAGATGAACAACACAATAACTGAAATGAAAAATACACTACAAGGAATCAATAACAGAATAACTGAGGCAGAAGAACAAATAAGTGAGCTAGAAGACAAAATGGTGGAAATAACTGCCGAGGAGCAGAATAAAGAAAAAAAGAATGAAAAGAATTGAAGACAATCTCAGAGACATCTGGGACAACACTGAATGTACCAACATTTGAATCATAGGGGTCCCAGAAGAAGAAGAGAAAAAGAAAGTGTCTGAGAAAATATTTGAAGAGATTATAGTTGAAAACATCCCTAACACGGGAAAGGAAATAATCACCCAAATCCAGGAAGCACAGATAGTCCCATATAGGGTAAACCCTAGGAAAAACACACCAAGACACATATTAATCAAACTAACAGAAATTAAATTTAAAGAAAAAATATTAAAAGCAGCAAGGAAAAACAAAAAATAACATACAAAGGAATCCCTATGAGGTTATCAGCTGATTATTCAACAGAAACTCTGCAGGCCAGAAGGGAGTGGCAGGATATACTTAAAGTGATGAAAGAGAAAAACCTACAACCAAGATTACTCTACCCAGCAAGGATCTCATTCAGATTCAATGAAGTCAAAAGCTTTTCAGACAAGCAAAAGCTAACAGAATTCAGTGCCACCAAACCAGCTTTACAACAAATGCTAAAGAAACTTCTCTAAGTGGGAAACACAAAAGAAGAAAAAGACCCACAAAAACAAACCCAAAACAATTAAGAAAATGGTAATAGGAACATATATATCGATAATAACCTTGAATGTAAATGGGTTAAATGCCCCAACCAAAAGACACAGACTGACTGAATAGATACAAACACAAGACCCATATATATGCTGTCTACAAGAGACCCACTTCAGACCTAGGGACACATACAGACTGAAAGTGAAGGGATGGAAAAAGATATTCCATGCAAATGGAAATCAAAAGAAAGCTGGCGTAGCAAAACTCATATCAGATAAAATAGACTTTAAAGTAAAGACTGTTACAAGAGATAAGGAGGGACACTACATAGTGATCAAAAGATCAATTCAAGAAGAAGATATAACAATTATAAATGTTTATGCACCCAGCATAGGAGCAACTCAATACATAAGGCAAATGCTAACAACTGTGAAAGGAGAAATCGAGAGCAACACAATAATAGTAGGGGAATTTGGCACCCCACTTACACCAATGGACAGATCAGCCAAACAGAAAATAAATAAGGAAACACAAGCTTTAAATGACACCATAGACCAGATAGACCTAATTGATATTTATAGAACATTCCACCCAAAATTGGCAGAATACACTTTCTTCTCAAGTGCACATGGAACATCCCCCAGGATAGATCACATCTTGGGTCACAAATCAAGCCTCGGAAAATTTAAGAAAATTGAAATTGTATCAAACATCTTTTCCGACCACAATGCTATGAGACTAGAAATCAATTACAGGAAAATAAAATGTAAAAAACACAAATACATGGAGGCTAAACAGTGCACTACTGAATAACCAAGAGATCACTGATGAAATCAAAGAAGAAATCAAAAAATACATAGAAACAAATGACAATGAAAACATGACGACCCAAAACCTATGGGACACAGCAAAAGCAGTTCTAAGAGTGAAGTTTATAGCAATATAATCCTACCTCAAGAAACAAGAAAAATCTCAAATATACAATCTAACCCTATACTAAAAACAACTAGAGAAAGAAGAACAAGAAAACCCAAAATCTATGGAGGAAAGAAATCATAAATAAATAAATGAGCAGAAATAAATGAAATAGAAACAAAGAAAACAATAGCAAAGATGAATAAAACTAAAAGCTGCTTCCTTGAGAAGATAAACAAAATGGATAAACCCTTAGCCAGGCTCATCAAGAAAAAAAGGGAGAAGAGTCAAATCTATAAAATTAGAAATGAAAAAGGGGAAATCACACTGACACTGCAGAAATACAAAGGATTATAAGAGACTACTACAAGCAAGTATATGCCAATAAAATGGACAACCATGAAGAAATGGACAAAGTTTTGGGAAGGTACAATTTCCCAAGACTGAACCAGGAAGAATTAGAAAATATAAACAGACCTATCACAAGTAATGAAATTGAAACCATAATTAAAAGTCTTCCAACAAACAAATGTCCAGGACCAGATGGCTTCACAGGGGAATTCTATCAGACATTTAGAGAAGAGCTAACCCCAATCCTTGTCAAACTCTTCCAAAAAATTGCAGAGGGAGAAACACTCTCAAATTCATTCTACGAAGGCACCCTCACCCTGATACAAAAACCAGAAAAAGATATCACAAAAAAAATTATAGACCAATATCACTGAAGAACATAGATGCAAAAATCCTCAACACAATACTAGCAAACAGAATCCAACAGCACATGAAAAGGATCATACACCATGATCAAGTGGGATTTATCCCAGGGATGAAAGAATTCTTCAACATACGCAAATCAATCAATGTGATACACCACATTAACAAATTAAGGAATAAAAACCATATGGTCATCTCAATAGATGCAGAAAAAGTTTTTGACAAAATTCAACACACATTTATGATAAAAACTCTCCAGAAAATGGGCATAGAGAAAACCTACTTCAACATAATAAAGGTCATATATGACAAACCCACAGCAAGCATCATACTCAATGGTGAAAAACTGAAAGCATATCCACTAAGATCAGGAACAAGACAAGGATGTCCACTTTTGCCACTCTTATTCAACATAGTTTTGGAAGTCCTAGCCACAGCAATCAGAGAAGAAAAAGAAAGAAAAGGAATACGAATTGGAAAGGAAGAAGTAAAGCTGTCACTATTTGCCGATGACATGATACTATCCATAGAAAATCCTAAAGATGCCACCAGAAAACTACTAGAACTAATCAATGAATTTGGTAAGGTTGCAGGATACAAAATTAATGCACAGAAATCTCTGGCATTCTTATACACCAACAATGAAAAATCAAAAAGAGAAATTAAAGAAACACTGCCATTTAACATTGCAACAAAAAGAATAAAATACCTAGGAATAAACCTGCCTAAGGAGGTGAAAGACTCAGAAAACTATAAAACACTGATGAAAGAAATCAAAGATGACATAAACAGATGGAGAAATATACCATGTTCTTGGATTGGAAGAATCAATATTGTGAAAATAACGATATTATCCAAAGCAATCTACAGATTCAGTGCAATCCCTATCAAACTACCAATGGCATTCTTCACAGAATTAGAACAAAAAATTTTTCAATTCATATGAAACACAAAAGACCCTAAATAGCCAAAGCAATCTTGAGAAAGAAAGCAGAGTTGGAGGAATCAGGCTCTCTGACATCAAACTATAATACAAAGCTACAGTAATCAAGACAGTATGGTACAAAAACAGAAATGTAGATCAATAGTACAAGGTAGAATGCCCAGAGATAAACCCATGCACATACAGGCACCTAAATTACAACAAAGGAAGCAAGAACAGACAATGGCGAAAAGACAGCCTCTTCAATAAGTGATGCTGGGAAAACTGGACAGCTACATGTAAAAGAATGAAATTAGAACACTCCTTAAAACCATACAGAAAAATAAACTCCAAATGGATTAAAGACCTAAATGTAAGACCAGACACTATAAAACTCTTAGAGGAAAACATAGGAAAAACACTCTTTGACATAAACCACAGCAAGATCTTTTTTGACCCACTTCCTAGAGTAATGGAAATTTTAAAAAATAATAAACAAATGGGACTTAATTAAACTTAAAAGCTTTTGCACAACAAAGGAAACCATAAACAAGACAAAAAGACAACCCTCAGAATGGGAGAAAATATTTGCAAATGAAACAATAGACAAAGGATTAATTTCCAAAATATACAAGCAGCTCATGGAGTGCAATATCAAAAAAACAAACAACCCAGTTAAAAAATGGGCAGAAGAGGGCTTCCCTGGTGGCGCAGTGGTTGAGAATCCGCCTGCCGATGCAGGAGACATGGGTTCGTGCCCTGGTCCGGGAAGATCCCACATGCCGCGGAGCGGCTGGGCCTGTGAGCCATGGCCGCTGAGCTTGCGCGTCCGCAGCCTGTGCTCCGCAATGGGAGAGGCCACAACAGTGAGAGGCCCGCATACCGCAAAAAAAAAAAAAAAAAAAAAAAAGAAAAAAAAATGGGCAGAAGACCTAAATAGACATTTCACCAAGGAAGACATACAGTTGGCCAAAAGGCACATGAAAAGCTGCTCAACATCACTAATTATTAGAGAAATAAAAATCAAAACTACAATGAGGTATCACCTCAAGCTGGTCAGAATGGGCATTATCAAAAAATCTACAAACAATAAATGCTGGAGAGTGTGTGGAGAAAAGGGAACCCTCTTGCACTGTTGGTGGAAATATAAATTGATACAGCCACTATGGAGAACAGTATGGAGGTTCCTTAAAAAGCTAAAAATAGAACTACCATGTGACCCAGCAATCCCACTACTGGGCATATACCCTGAGAAAACCATAATTCAAAAAGAAACTTGTACCACAATGTTCACTGCAGCACTATTTACAATAGCCAGGACATGGAAGCAACATAAATGTCCATTGACAGATGAATGGACAAAGAAGATGTGGCACATATATACAATGGAATATTTCTCGGCCATAAAAAGAAACGAAATTGAGTTATTTGTAGTGAGGTGGATGGATCTAGAGTCTGTCAATACAGAGTGAAGGAAGTCAGAAAGAGAAAAACAAATACCGTTTTCTAACACATATCTATGGAATCTAAAAAAAAAAAATGGTACTGATTAACCTAGTTGCGGAGCAGGAATAAAGATGTAGACATAGAGAATGGACTTGAGGGCACAGGGTAGGAGGGGGAAGCTGGGGTAAAGTGAGAGTAGCATCGACATATATACACTACAGAATGTAAAATAGTTAGCTGGTGGGAAGCAGCAGCATAGCACAGGGAGATGCTCGGTGCTTTGCAATGACCTAGAGTGGTGGGATAGGGAGGCTGGGAGGGAGGCTCAAGAGGGAGGGGATATGGGGACGTGTGTACACATATGGCTGATTCTGTTTGATGTGCAACAGAAACTAACACAGTATTGTGAAGCAATTATACTCCAATAAAGTTCTATTGAAAAAAAAAAAAGAGAAACAGATGGTCTACGCCACCCAGCACATCTGTTTTACTGGTTACTCTTAGACAAAGCTTCCAACACAAAAGACTCACGCCGATTTACTAAAAATACTGCATAATTATAATATGCATGTTCCTCTATAAAGTGTAAAGGAACTGAGGTGTTTTCTAGTTTTATTTTAAAATACCATTGTCATCAATAAAAGAAGATTTAATTCAAAACTGAGGAGAGATCAACTGCTTTTACTTCAAACTATAAAAGTAAAGCATGTTCAGTGTAATAATTTTAAGAATGTGGAAAAATATTAAGAATGTGATAAAAACCACTCCAGTTTTCAACATCGAGAAATAATCACTATTAATATTTTGGGTAACATACTTCCAGGTGTCTTTCAACATATAGGCTTATAAAGTAAGGATAATATTATATAAGTTGTTCAGTAATTTGTTTTTTAAAATCTGTGTTATGTTTTATAATTCTTTCCATGGTTAATACAGACATAATTAATCATCATCATTTTGTATGGTTGCATAGTATTCCATTGCATGTTTATATTATAATTTATTTTATAAATCTCTTATTGATTAACAGTTAGCTTATTCTAATTTCTTAGTTTTATATGCAAATGTTATATACCTATAAAATATTTTTTATGATTTATTTTATTGTCTTCTTCAGATTAATTACTAGCAGTATAATGATCAAGTTAAACTTGTATGGTGTATTGAGGTTGCTATATTTTGCCAAGCTGCCCTCCAAAAGATTTATACCATCCTCTTACCAACATGAAAGAGCTGGCATTTTCTCAACAACTCACCAACCATGGGCATTTGATAGGTTAAAAAAGTACTTATAGGTGAAAAATTATATTTCAATGATATGCCTACTTACATTTATTTAAATTTGAAGTGAAGCATATTTTCATTTGTCTGTTGACCATTTGTTTTAATTTTGTCCTTTGCCCATATTTCTATTAGATAATGTTTTTCTAATTGAATGCAGATCTCACTCTATATTAAACTAAGCAAAATGAGTTTATTGAATTTTTAAAGGAGCTGCTTTTCTTACATTTCAGTTTGGAAGCCTCAAATTTTATATTTTATCCCTAACAGTACAGGCAAATTACTAAAATTCTGCTAAGAAAAAAAAATGCATATTGCTGCGACAAAATGATTCAAAAGGCTTTCTTTTCTACTCTTAAAAGAGAGTTCAAACGACAGTTGTAAAAAAGAATTTCTAATAGTCATTTTCTGACAAATTCAGTTATTCACTAGCAGTGAAAATCAAGGCAAACCAAAGAACACAAAACGAATTTATGTATGTATATACACCACTTTCAGTGTATGGTCCCTGTGAATTCTTTTTTGCACTCTAAAATGATAGCATGTAATGTCTACTCTCTGTATCACTTACAGAAAAGAACGGGAACTCAAGAAGTAAATTAGCACAAGAGCATGCTCCCTTTGTGAAAATCACAGAGCCACCTGTGTCCCCAGTTATGCTTAATTAGGTACTCCACGTCACCCCCAGGAGAGCAATCCACCCTAAATTAATGCTTCTACATTGTTTCCTGAGGAACATGGTAAATTCAAACATCTACTCAACTAAGTCTCCAGGTTCCACATTATTCCAGGGGCCCTACAGAATGTGATGTACAGGCAAATGAAAGCTTTTCTTATTCTCTCTGAGCCGAGAAAATAAGTATAGGTGCCATCCCCCGAGGTCTCTAGAGAAGAGTCAAAAAGTAGAGAGCAGAAGTATATGATATGTGGGTTTGTTGCCACTGGATGGATTTTTTGGTTAGTTTTTCAACCTATCAAGGATGTACTACAATATATGCAGATTTCCTGTCTGTATAGAAGTATTGAGTAGAGATTTAGGCTTATATTCTGGGTTATCAAGAAACAGATGTACAACAAAATTTCTTAGCCTTTATTAACTGTGAAAGAACACACCTCATGGAGACAGGAAGCATTTTATTTAATCCGGCTCTGTTTTTCATCCCTTTCCAGTAGAAAAGATGAGCTGTTTACTCAATGCGTATGCATAGGATCATTCTGCTCTTGAAAAGCATAGGATCATTCATCCTGGTCAGGCCACAAGTAATACAAAATGAAAAATGAAACTGAATTTCTTCTTTCTCTAATTGTCTTGTAGAGAAAGGATGCGTGGAGGAGGTGCCAAACGTTTGTATAAAATCAGAAAAAAGAAGTGATTTTTGTGTTTGTGTAAAAGCCTGTCTTATTCATATGTTCACTCTTGGTTTTATGAGACTATCTCATTTCCCAGTTAGATTGCAAACTCCTTTTGGGCAGCGACTTTATCTTATAATTTTCTTGTATTCTCTCACAGCATATACAATGAGCATTTGCTTATAGATTGCTTTACAAGGCTTTGGGAAAATCAGCTAAACATGTCTACAGTTATGTGACAGAATTTATTCATGATAAAATAGTATCTTGAAGAAGATATTATAAACTCTATTAAAGAATTCTGCAAGACAGAGTGTACCTCAAAATAATTTAAAAGGACATATTTAATAGTTTTCATAGACTTTATTGAATCTCCACTGAACGTAGGCTATTATACATTCTTTGCGTATGTGTGTGTCTGCATGCATTCCCTACCATGGTGTAAAATCAGTTTTAATCCCAGACATGATAAATAATTAAGGATAGAAACACAGCATTTTATAAGTTTGATTCCTAGGTAAAAATACATTATTGAAAACCTTTATTTTTCCTGCAAAAATAGCAATCAAATAGAAAACTGACTATCAGCTATTTGTTTTGCCATAAAAGGCTGCCATTAGATATATCTCTAAAGCCAAACTGGAATTTCAAGTTTCCTTAGCCTCTCTCTTTAATTACAACCCTTTATATTCAGAGGACCCAAGAGCGTTTATGTTCCTGAAATTCACACCCACACACCTACACTCCCTACTAGATAACAGGTGATTAAATGACATTTTACTGCATGCGCTTTTCAAACAGAAGTGTTTCATTTAGATGCTTATATAAATCAGTCATAATCTGAAGTTTTCACAATTATTTGCATTAATGTCAGGATCCTATATGGACAATTAATAATGGGTAAAGATGTGGAATGCTCTGTTAAATACATAATAATTTTTTTAATATTTTAATACATTTTTATGCTGTAATAACGACTTTCAATATGTCTTCATTAGCCTACATAATGAATTATGAGTTAATTTTGCATAAAATATGTCAACTAGATTTGAACACCAATATTCTAAAATAAAAATAATAGACTATGATTCTTATAACTAGTATAGTATAATATGAGCATTTCCAAACATAAGTTTTGGTGGTCAGGATTTTTTTTTAATGGGAATCTACAAGGCACACAGAAATAAAAAGAGGTAGTAATAATCAGTGATTTGTATGATCTGCTTTTGCCCAAACAGTCCATTCTCTGTCAATTAAACAAACAGATTCCATGTTTCTGTTATCTTAGAATAATTATAATGATATTAGTATTTACTAGGCACTTATGTGCCAGGTGCTATGCTAGCTCATTGAATCCTTAAAATAACACTACAAAGTAGGTATTACTATAACTACCTTACAGGCGAAGAAACAGAGGCTTAGGAAGGTTAAATAACTTGCCCAAGGTCACAGAGCTGGTGAATGGGACACCTGAGATTCAAATCTAGTTGCTCTACCTTCATAGCCTCTGCCCTTAGCTCTTATTTATTACTTCAGAAAATACTTCTTGGGCATATACTATGTGTCAGGCACTCTACCATATACTGAGGATAAAGTAGTCAGCTAGAAAATTCCTGATCTCAATGGGGCTTAGCAGGAGAGACAAACAACAAAAAATTTAAAAGATGAATGACTAAAATAATTACATTTGTGTGAAGTGCTGTAGCACAGGTATATATCTCCTGGGAATGAGGTAATGCTGAGTTAGATGGTTCTCCCTAACATATCTGGGACATCTAGTTTATGCAGTAGCAACTCTTTGATATTCTGCTGTCCTGCACTGTCCCCATTCTCAAGGAGGTTGAAGTAACAGAATACAGAAGAGTCTTTAATGTGTATTACTCACAAGTCTATCAGTGGCACTATCTCTCCAACTATAAGGGAAATTAGAGGAATATATGCCTGGATGGATGACCCACATTTTACATCAGAAGTTTGCTGCCAGCCTCAGGAGTCACGCTACCCCTCCACGTGGCCAGAGTGGGTCTCAGATCCACCTGGTAGACTGGGTCAGACGTTTTAAATTGTACACCAGGACAGATGGCTATCACTCGATGGAGACAACCCAATTACTATCCCATTTATGGCTTATTTTATGACTTTATGGAGGCCTCATTTTGGAATAAGTTCCACCTGCATCTTGTGGCACTTCTAAGAACACTGTCAGTCAGACTCATGTCTCCGTTTTTACCTGAGACTCTTTCCTCACTTGCAGTACATACCTCATGACATACCAATACACAGGACCAATTCACTTGACTTGAATGGGTCCCTTATATATGTATTACTGGAAGTCTCCTTATACATAAGTTTCATTAGTAGCCTTAAAAATACCCATTACCACCCAAGGAAGCAAATCCAAATGGCTTCCACATGAGCTCTAGACCTTAGTACCTTTGTGATATTTCAGGAAACAAGTCAAAGCAGTTGTACACAATTCATCTCTTGAATTTTGTACCACTAGGAAGGTGTATTAATTTGCTAGGGCAGTCCTAGCAAAGTAGCACAGACTGGGTATGACAGAAGTTTGTTTCCTTACAGTTCTGGTGGCTAGAAATCTGAGATCAAGGTGTCAGTACAGTTTGTTTCTTCTGAGGCCTCTTTCCTGGCTTGTTGCTGGCTGTCAAGCCTCTGTGTCTTCACATGGTTTTCTGTGTGTGCATGTGTATGTGTCCCAATTTTCTCTTCTTATAAAGACACCAGTTATGTTGGATTAGGGCCCACCCCTAATGACCTCATGTTAACTTAATTACCTCTTTAAAGGCCCTATCTCCAAATACAGTCACATTCTGAGGTATTGGGAGTTAGGACTTCAACATGTGAACCTGGAGGGGGAGGGGGGCACAATAAAGCCCATAACAGGAGAGTTTACAAGAAATGAGAGTGAACCCAGTCCAGTCTACCATTCACTTACAGAGTATAGGGGTTTATGGTAACTCCTCAACTCCTAATAGCTCCTAAGTATGGCCTAAGAGCAACACTGGGATCCTCTCCCTACCCCTTTACAGAAGGCAGCTTCCCCTAGCACAGTGCTTGCTAGAGAGGCATGTACACTACTGGACAGGAAGCTAGGTGGTATAAATAACATTGAATCACTTTGTGAAAGTGATTTCATTCCCTTGCAGTACTTCTGAAGAAGTCCATGGGCAATCTGGGTTTGTTGGTCATGTTTTTAACACTTGCTAATTCCTCCCTACCCACTTCCCACCTTCTTTTCCGTACACAAACAGAAATCAGGCCTCAGGCTCAAGAGCCTTTGGCAAGCACCAGTATCTAGCCCTAACTAAATACTGTTTTTGTTGCATATTTGTTTTCAGTGAATTCATGAGGTCACCCACCATTGCATTTGTGGCAAGTGATTCTGTTTTCCATTTAAAATCATGATATGTGTTTTAACATAAAGTATTTAAGTAAAAAAAGTGAGTCAGTTCAAAGAAAAATATTAATGATAGCACAGGTGGTAAGCAGATATGAAAAAACCATGAAGGTGGTCTACAAGAGAACTAAAGTCTTAGAAATGTGACTCTAACATGTAAGATAAGCAGAGATATTGGTCTTACCGACCCTTGAGTTGTTCACTAAGGGACACTCCTTAGAAACATGGTACTTCTAGCTCCACCCTGAGCCACCACTGCCAGTATTGTGGTCAACTCTTGCTGCCAGGGGCCTGATCCACTTTCCAAAGTGACATGACTTCTCCACCAGAACCCAAGAGGAGACAGGGTAGGACAGAGCTACCTACCTCTTTTTGTCTCCTAGAAACTCCTCCATATCTAGCATCTAATCAATCTCTACCCACAGGACCGAGGTTCACTCTCTGGATCCTTTCCCTTTTACTTTAGTTCCAAACTTGATGTAAAGCCCTCATCTCAATTAACGAGCAGCTAATAACAGAAGTTTAGTGCAGACACATGTAGACAAAGTATTTTTGACTTGGATCTGAAAACTTCCAGGAAATTCCAGTACATATCTGATTCATAATTCTTTCCCATGCTTGTTTTCTCTGTCACACTTTTGTTTTACAATTTGGAGTTTCATTCCTAGCTTCCCATCTGGATTTCTGGTTTAATACTAACTTTAAGACTCAGGTAGTTCATATAGGAGGCTAGGCTTATGTTTGTGTTGGACATTCTAGCTTTGTAAACATTTGTAAAATGTTTTATTTGCAAGAGTAAACTATCTGCCCACTAGAGACTGCTTAAATGATCTATCGTGTAACTATATGATGGTTTTAGAAGAATTATTAATACATGGGGAAGTGTTCATGGTATAATAAACAAAGAAAGCAGGTTACAAAAACAGCATTTCTGGTAAAGTACTACTTTTAAAAAGCATTATATATACATAGTACAATTTATTCATCTATAATCGGAAGACTATGCCATAATGTTATCAATGGTTCTTTAGCTAGAGGGATTATGAGGATTTAAAATTTTGTTCTTTATATGTTTCTATATGTTTTTAGTTGTTTTTTTTTAGACTATACTTTTTTTGCAATTTTAAAAATTGAGGAATAGTTGATGTACAATATTATGCAAGTTTTAGGTGTATAACATAGTGATTCACAATTTTTAAATGTGAATATAGTTCACATAGTTATTATAAAATAATAATATTTTATATTATAAAATATCAGCCATGTTCCCCATGTTATACAATATATCCCTGTAGCTTATTTATTTATTAGCTTATTTTTTTTTTCTTTCTTAAAGCGTTTACTTTTCAGACATGACAGAAAAATCTTACAGGTACACATGGAAAAGCAATACATGATCACAGTTGAAAGTGAAGACAATCTAGTCAGAAAGCTTTTATTCCTGTCAGCTAATGCTGAAGCTGAAGTTCTGTGTATGACATGCTACAGGGCTGAAAGGAATGGTAATTAGTACTCTTCTTCTTCCTCTCCCTCTCCTTCAACAGAATCCACACCAACCTCCTCATAATACTTCTCAAGGGCAGCCATGTCCTCACGGGCCTCAGAAAACTCTCCTTCCTCCATGTCCTCACCCACGTACCAGTGAACAAAGGCACGCTTGGCATACATCAGGTCAAACTTGTGGTCCAGGCGAGCCCAGGCCTCAGCGATGGCTGTGCTGTTGCTCAGCGTGCACACAGCTCGCTGTACTTTGGCCAGGTCTCCACCAGATACCACAGTGGGAGGCTGGTAATTAATGCCAAATTTGAAGCCAGTGGGGCACCAGTCCACAAACTGGATGCTGCGCTTGGTCTTGATGGTGGCAATGGCAGCATTGACATCTGTGGGAACCACATCACCACGGTACAACAGGCAGCAAGCCATGTATTTACCATGGCAAGGGTCGCATTTCACCATCTGGTTGGCTGGCTCAAAGCAGCATTGGTGATCTCTGCTATAGAAAGCTGTTCATGGTAGGCTTTCTCAGCAGAGATGACAGGGGCATATGTGGCCAGAGGGAAGTGGAGGCGGGGAAAGGGCACCAGGTTGGTCTGGAATTCTGTCAGATCAACATTCAGGGCTCCATCAAATCGCTGGGAAGCAGTGATGGAGGACACAATCTGGCTAATAAGGCGGTTAAGATTCGTGTAGGTTGGGCGCTCAATATCAAGGTTTCTACGACAGATGTCATAGATGGCCTCATTGTCTACCATGAAGGCACAATCAGAGTGCTCCAGGGTGGTGTGGGTGGTGAGGATGGAGTTGTAGGGCTCAACTACAGCTGTGGAAACATCGAGCTAGTCAGATAACAGTTATCTTTTCTTGAAGTTAACACAGAATTGTATACTACAAGCTCCAACAATTCCTCAATCACAGTTTAGAGTTTCCTACCGTGGTGCTGGCTCCTGTGGAGGTTCTACTTAGGAGTTTCTGCTCTGGTTTTCCAAACGAGCCTGCTGCAATCATTGACCTCAGCACCATTAAGGAATGGCTGGCCAAGAATCAGCACCAGTCTCCTTTCATCACGTGATCATGCCACACCTCTGCTCGGTGCTCTCCGGTGGTGCCCACCTCACTCAGAACAACTGCCTGAGTCCTTATGATGGCCAGCATGACTCTCAGCTCTCAAGTCCTGCTGCCTGCTTTTGACGTTCTGCCTCAAATTCTAGCCTCCTTGCTGTTCCTCACAAGTTTTAGGTGTATGCAAGTTTTAGGTGTATAACATAGTGATTCACAATTTTTAAAGGTTATACTCCATTTATAGTTATTATAAAATATCAGCTATGTTCCCCATGTTATACAATATATCCCTGTAGCTTATTTATTTTGTACATAGTAGTTTGTACCTCTTAATACCCTACCCCTCTCTTGCCCCTCCCTTCTTCCCTCTCCCCACTGGTAACCACTAGTTTGTTCTCTGAATCTGTGAGTCTGTTTTTTTTTTTTTTTTTTTTTATATTCACTGGTTTTATTTTTTGGATTCCACATCTAAGTAACATCATACAGTATTTGTCATTCTCTGTCTGACTTATTTCACTTAGCTTAATACCCTCCAAGTCCATCCTTGTTGTAGCAAATTGCAAAATTTCATTCTTTTTTATGGCTGAGTAGTATTCCATAGTGTGTGTGTGTGTGTGTATATCTATATTTATATAGAGATGTAGGTTTATATCTCATATTCTTTATCCATTCATCTGTTGATGGACAGTTGGCAATTGTAAATAATGCTGCTATAAACATTGGAGTACATGTATCTTTTCAAATTAATGTTCTCATTTTTTTCAGATATATACCCAGGAGTGGGATTGCTGGGTCATATGGTAGTTCTATTTTTAGTTTTTCGAGAAACCTCCATACTGTTTTCCACAGTGGCTGCACCAATTTCCATCCCTACCAGTAGTCTTTGAAGTTTATATGTTCTCAATTTTCTGCATTGAATTTTTATTTTGTTTAAAATTTGAAAAAGAAATCATTAAATTTTAAATTAGCTCACATAAAAAAATTCTCCTATTCAAATGTTTCCAAGATGAAGTCTATACAATGTAAAAAGGTGACCACTGCTGGTCAGGGCTTTTTGAGAAATTATTTTTGCCTTTTTTGGGGGAAAGGGATGGCAATGCTTCAGTTACTCCTGAACCATCCTCTACCAAAGAGACACAGTCTTAGGTGAGATACAGGGTCAACAAAACAAAACAAGTTAGGCTGCTCTCCTTATCACTAGGTTAGGTGAAATCTGGTTTTTTGCCTTTTTTTTTGAAGAGATTTTTTTTTTAAACCCAGTAATAGCCTTTATCACAGGATTTCTGAAACCAAAACAGCAAGTGAAAAGAGTCTGACATCAGGATGAAATATGAATAACCAGCTACATTATTTTATTCCTTTACAACCATTTATTTTGGCCCCTCACATTAAAAAGATTTTTCTACAGCCATGGTTCTCAATAATTTTAATGTTTTCATCCATCAGATCCAACAAGGCTCCCAACAGTAACTAGTTTTCAATGGGACAAGGAAGAGAGCCTCATACAGGTGCAAATCAGAATAGGGAGGGGAATTTAACTTCGATAAAAAATGGTTTTAGATGCTTATAATATCCCCCTACTTGGATGATTACTGCTTTATATTGTTTTGTCGCCTTTAACTGAATATTTAGTTCAACATCACAGGCAATGACCTATTAAAATAAAAGCTTTATTCTGCTAAACATTGTTAGTGCTACTCCATTCTCCATTCTCCCTTCCTAACTGTATCCTATCTTGCTGTACTGTCTCTGCAAACCATGTGCTTCAACGAAAGGTGACTTCATCTCCAGCCTCTGGGCTAGGCCTGGCTGGTTTAAAGCTAATCTCAAACTCTGGCAAAAGTGTCTCCTTAGGAATAGGTTATAGACAAGTCAACTGTGGCATTCCCCTGGCCATAGGATTGTTCAGAAATGAGCCCGAGGGACAGTGTGAGCCCATGAGATTCCAGCTGCTTAAAAAGGAATGTCCTTACTGTTGGGAGAAAGGCCCCCCCAAAAGATGCTGTTTCTCTGGAAATCATTCTGTGTTGTTACAGTCTCTCCCCAGTGAGGGATACTGACCTGAGGAAGAAATAACTCAAAATGAAGAGCACAGGTGATGGACTAGTAGGGATTGCATGAACCCTGAAGCTCTCCCTACTTCTAAAGTACCAAGTACAAACATTTCCTTATGCTATAAACCAGTTGGGGTCAAGTTTTCCACTTCTTGAAGCTGAAAGCATACTGATACTTATATAACATATGGCATATTGAAGAATTCCTCAACATATTGTTTTATAATTTTAGTGTGAACTGTTTCACTTTAGAGCCTGGAATGATAGGGAAAGAGAAGCTGCTTGAGTCTCTGTAATTATCGATTTAAGTTAATCACTTTAAATAGCATCTGAAATATTAATTCTAAAAGTTTCCACTAAATACAGCATAATAATATGGCTGGTTATAAGAGACGAGGGCTTTTAGCAATCACAGAATGCAAGAGATCTTAAAGCAAATCTCAGTAATAGGATTTGTGCTTAAACTATGTTTTACCTATAATGTCCTTGAGATCTAATCTTAAAATATCAATGCTGATAAGAAGTGATTAAGATACATCTCTTCCTGAATAATTTATGTACCACATCATCAAGTTGAAGAATTACATTGAAGAGGGATTTCAATAACTATTTATAGTATTACAAAAATAATCCTTATGTTTTTAAAAAGTGGTCCCTTTTTAGATCATTCATTCATTCCTTTAACTTCATTGAAATATTTAAAAATAACATCAAAAATACAAAAATAGAAGCAAGTGACCTTTAAAAATGAACTTAACTTTTTCCTTCTTTGGTGAAATTTCATGTTTTGTTCCATAGCTCGGATGTCTAGGAAATCAGTATCTTTAAGGGTATGAGGAGAGGGGGAGGTGATAAAAAACAGATGCAAGGTAATCCACATGATTGTTTTCTAGCAGAAATGTAACTGCATTGAAAATACTTCAAAATACTTTGAAGATTACTTAGGTGCCAAAATAATTGTGAAAAACTTGTGCTATATTTTGATAGAAAATCTTCTGCCCTTCAAAGATGCTTATTTTGGGGTTTCTACATTCTCTCCATTAAACTCAGCAGTATTTATTCTGCAGACTACAGATTCATAGGGTCTTTGGCATCCACCCTCCATTATTTACTTATACTTAATCTGTTGGATTCATAATTCCTACATATTATAATAGCATGTGGCCACAGAGGAAATAAAGTATTCAAGCTAGCTAAATACTGATCATCTAGATTTAAATTGATTTCTATTTTGCTGATATAAGAAAGTAGGAAAAAGATAGAGCTTCATCAAAAGAGAAAGTTCTCAAATTAAGGGAAATGTATTAAATTAACTCTCTTCTTTTTTTGTGTTTGGTGGTTCATGTATGAGATTTTAGAATGGAAAGCAGTATCTGATAAGGTACAAACAACTAATATAAGCAGATTTGTAGTTTCTGTTTCCAAAAACCTGTAACATTTTAATCCAATGAGATTTTGTTTTGGGGGGAGGACCTGTAAACAAAATGTCCCAATGAGTGAAATTTTGACCAAAGTAAATAACGTATCTGGATGTTATTATCTTTGAATATAACCATGGTTGATTTGAGGGGAGGGAGAGAAAAAAATGTATGGAATAATTGCCTCATTACCAGGTATCAGATTAAATTGTTTGATTTAAATGGATGTGAAAGTAATGAATACAAGGAACTGCTATGAAGTTCCACCTTTTCTTATCAAAATGATAACATTAGGCACCCATACTCATGAGAACCAGGCTGGGTAGGGAGAAAGCTAATTGATCTAGGCAGAAACCCTTCAGGGGAAAGGACAAGAAGAAAAGAAACCTGGCCACCTGTGTAAGATGAGCACTCCCTAAGCTCTACTCTGAGAAGTGGTAAGTTAACTATTTGGATGGGCTGATAATTGGGTCCACTGCAATGCATTTGTTATACCATTTAATACTTTTTAAATGGAAACAAATTCAAGCCCTGGAATCTCTGCTCTGTTTTCCTAAAACTTAGAAGCTTACTTTAATTAAAAAAAAATCACCAGTGAACTTGACTGAACATAGATATATGATAAATTTTTTCAATTCCTCTGATTAAGTTCAGAGGTACATTTTCCAAGATAGACGGCAATGTGAGTTTGGGTATTTGAAATTTGAAGAAACTCCTGGGAATCTTATGGTTCTATTTTGGTCAAGGTAAGAAACAGGAGAAAGTCCTTGAAAACTTCTGATTGCTACATTAAAAAAATTGAACTATAAAAGTTTGACAAAAGTAAGCTACTAGCTAAATATAACAAAATAATATAGCATTTTATTTGGAAGAAATGAATATTCCAAGAAAATGTTTAACATTTTGATAAATTTATTTTATAATAGAGGATATTAGTCAAATAGGTCATGTCACGTTAGGTTTAGAGTCCATCTACTGGCTAAAATCCGTTGTAGTTTTGTCCATTCATTCAACAAATATTTATTAAATGCCTACTGTGTGCCAAGCACTATTCTAGACCCTGGGGATAGAAAGTAGAACAAACAAGATCCTGTCTCATGGAATTTAATTAATAGATTGTACTTCATTGGCATGTGTTCTACTAATATAATGACTTGTTAATTTAAACAGGGATTTGGGATGTGCTGTATCAAAACAGTGTTAACATTCCTGACAAGAAAATAATAGCAAACAAGTAGTAAATTATCTTTTTAACTTCTCCCTGCTGAATAGACATCATTTTGGCATGTACATATCCCCTGATAGAGATGACAGAAACCAGTTTGTTAGTAAACACCGCTGAATGGTGGCCAAAACTATAATATTCCATATCTTGATACAATGCAAATGTTGTTTAACTAAGAATTATTAGAACTGGTTGATAAACACATACTTTTAAAAATGTATTTCGAAAATACGTCTCATTGTGTCTATAACTATTGGTATAAATTCTGCAGAAGTCTAGATTTTAAAATAGTTCTTTTTTCTTATTTTAAGTATCCTTCTCACTCCATAATGGAGTAATCCTCTTTC
Organism: Kogia breviceps; assembly: GCF_026419965.1. Classification (NCBI taxonomy): domain Eukaryota; kingdom Metazoa; phylum Chordata; class Mammalia; order Artiodactyla; family Physeteridae; genus Kogia; species Kogia breviceps. Next base: position 101,795,634 of record NC_081313.1, on the reverse strand, counting down.
CTTGTCAGGCTTATTGAGAACATTAATGAAACATAGAATTTAATATTATATCTTTTTTTCCTTCTCTTCAAATTTTCCTCTTTCTCCTCTTAACATGTGTAGAATAATCACTTTTTCAAGGGTAACTCACTCACTCTCATCCTTGACGTCCTTGCAAAATCATCTCTTTATTGTCATCTTAGCCTTTGAGCCTTTCCCAAAGCACCACTGTAGGTCTTTCTTCTCTCCTGTAGTCCAATAAATCATTTCTTTTCATATTGTTAAAAAGTTGCTGAAACTAAATGGATTACACAGTGTTTTTAATGTATCAGAGAATGGTTGGTACAATCTGATCAAGAAAATTTCACAGCTACATTTCTTGAGCTGCACCAAATTATGTATTCACCTCTGTCCTCTGCACATGTATGAATTACATCTCTATTACTCTCTATAACTGATGCATATATAATTCTATAATTGTTGTAAATTTGGCTTGTTTACTCAATAAGAGTCTATTGAGCCTCTACTACAAATTTATTCAGCACTCTTCCAGGCAATAGCAATAGGACAATGAACAAAATAGACATGTTTTCTAACTTCCTGGAATTTACATTTACTGAGATTTGGAAGATGGTATATTTCTGGTTAACGTTAGGATAAGCCACTCAATGTTAATGTTGCAGTTTTTAGCCAAAAGTTTTTTTAATCACTGCTTTTTACTTTGTAGTCAGCTCTCATCTGGAAAAATTAATTATTTTTATGATAAAAAACCAATTCACAATTGTGAAAGTTAAAAAAGTGCACTAATATTCCATTATCACACTCAACTATCCTAAGAGTACCTCTCAGCTGAAAATGTCCAACCATTTAAATTTGGCGTAACTAGAATATCAAAGTCAACCTTCCTAAGAACTTCATACACTGCATTGAAATAACAACGATTTCAACATATAATTAGGATGACTTTAATCTTCTCTGACCCCACGGAGTGTCATGTGGAAGTAGGACATTACTTCCCCTTGGACATTGTATTTCCTCCTTTCACTATTGCAAACAGCTTTAAAGATGAATCTAGCTCAAGAATGTAAGTGAGAGGCTTTTCAAAGGGTCCACTAAATTACCCACTAAACTAGAGAGGAGGGTTAACATGGAAGGAGTCTGGGTGGGTCAAAGGCTGACCATGTAGTCCAAAACAAACTTCTTTGAAGTGTTATGTTCTATCTTTAAAAATCATGCATAGGGCTTCCCTGGTGGCGCAGTGGTTGAGAGTCCGCCTGCCGATGCAGGGGACACGGGTTCGTGCCCCGGTCCGGGAAGATCCCACGTGCCGCGGAGCGGCTGGGCCCGTGAGCCATGGCCGCTGAGCCTGCGCGTCCGGAGCCTGTGCCCCGCAACGGGAGAGGCCACAACAGTGAGAGGCCCGCGTACCACAAAAAAAAAAAAAAAAAAAAAAAAAAAAATCATGCATAATGTTTATTGTATCCATGTAGTTTCATGCTTGTTTTAATATAAAAAAAGATGTTTTCCTTTCTCACCACTGATTAACATTGTTGCCCCACAATGTGAAATAGAAATTTCTACTCCAGAGTTCTGGCACAGTTCCATGTTCTCAGGTCATATGTGTACCCCAGTTTGAGAATCACTAGGGTAGCTTAACAGAAGCACTCAGAGGACCTGACCTCTGATTGTTGTCAAATTGTTCAAGTTATCCAACTTCAGATTTTCCTATCTGTTGAAAAGTAGTAAAAACCCTGCTTTATTCTCCATAATGTTGCTGGAAAGATCAGAAGAGTCAATAGAATATTATTATTATTATTATCATCATCATCACCATCATCATCATCAAATGACTGGTTTGTTCAACAATCAGAACTTAGGTCAGGGTACAAATATGAAATGGTTCCATTTTTCTCCAGTTACTGCTTTCAACTATGCAGCAGTGAGTCTCCTTCTCCCATCCCTTTATGACAGCTTAGTCAGACCCCACAGCTTTCTGATCACTTTCAGCTAGTAAAATATCAGTTCCGTCCAATTTATTTCCAGTTGAAAATTTTACCTCACATCTGTTTGAAATCTCATCTCCTCCCGCCCTCCCTGTTTCAGTGAAGTTTCCATTTAAGTAACTTAGGTTGGGAAAGGAATGGGATCAACTGTTCTATTCACTTTCCTCTCTTTCTTCCTCTCTTTTCTTTCTCCAAAGAATTGGGATCAAAGATGCAAGTATCCCTAACTCAGCAGGTACAGGTGTGGTCCTCCCTTCTCTGTTGCTCTTTCTTGGTTCAAGATCCATCCATCCCTGATGCCCTCTGAGTGGCTCCCGGCTCAATGCTGAGTTTCTCCTGGGACACATGTGTGTGTTCTTATTATGCTTACTAGAACCTGCTTGGAAAAGTACACATGTATGCAAATAAAAAGTATTATGTTGGCAGCAGGAACACATGCAAAAATTTGGGAAGTATAGTATTGTGATTTATGCAAAATCGCATGGGATAACAGTTTTGTTGTACCACTCATGAAATGGTGTGATGCAGCTTACTAGCTGCTGACTAGGGGAGCTGCTTGTGCTACAGCTTAGGGATGTGGGTGAGAAGTTAAGGGAGGCTTCTGTCTTCTATGAATCTAGGCCATATGTTTAGAGCCTTTCTCTTAATTTAAGCCGGGGGGGGGGCTGTAATTATTTTTATGTAATTTTTTGTGGTTGGTTCACTCTAACACAGTGAGGTAGGGAATAGTGTTATACGCTTCAGGTGTACTTGTAACATCAGCATTAAATAGAACTCTTGTGCCAGGGATATCTTTTAGCACAGAAGACTCTGTTACCATTTAGTGGGGTCAGACTTCTATGGGCCAAACACTCACCCAGAAGCCTGGGGAATGGCTCCACCAGACAGCTGAGTAGGCTGGCACCAGCTCTTCCACCAGTATTGGTTTCAGTTTTTCAAAAGGGAGCTTTTTAGAGAAAAACAAACAAAAACAAACCAAAAAAACCACATCAGACATTACATAATAGGTGAAGCAAAGTCCCACAATGTCACATAATGTTTCTCAATGTCAATGTTACTGTGGCAGGTCTTTCATCTCAGCGTCTACCAACTGTTCTATCCTCTACCCCTAAAATGGACCCCTGAAAGTCTGCTGCCCCTAGGATGTGGGCACTCTACTGCTGGCATAGCCTTTGCAAAGCAAAACTGAGCAGCATTTTCTATTGGCCTGCAGCCCTTTCCACAGTTCCAGGAGTGTCTCCAGCTCTTCTGTCTCGGGTAGGGGACATTCTCCCACCCTCTACTCTACACCTTGCCTCAGAGAGAGCCACTGTGACAACATACCATGACAGGGTGGCTCAAAGCTCATCTCAGCCTAAAGTAACCCCATGAAGCTTACTCCACATAGGAGAGAGTGCCAGAAATGTTGCTTTTCTTTAGACTCTTAACTTCAATCCAGAGCTCCTTTCAACAGCAGAAATTCCATTTCAGTCATCATTGAAGCTCCCCTCATCCACGCACAAAATGTTGTGCAAAGGTGCTAAGGTTCTTACACCGAGTAAATATTGAGGAGGCCTTGAAAATTTTTGCCCTCGCTGGTCACTGCTCAGCTGTCTCTCATCCAAGCCCTTGAAGTCTAGTGAATTTGCTGATTCTATGTGAAATTAGGGGCATAAGAACCTGTGCCAAGGATGATAAATTGGGGCCTAACTCTTCACTTCCCTCCCCATTTCCGTCCCCTCCTGAGGGGTTTGCCAAGAAGTGGAATGTGCGTTCCCACCACGTTCCTCTTCACTCCTCTCCTTCCTAGCCGAAGGCAACCTCTTCTCCTTTCCTTACCACTCTCTTTCTGCTGCCAGTCAGGGACAGCTATTAGAACCACCTTCATGAATTTAGGTTGGGAGTGGGGGATGAGGTGTGGTATTGGTAATTAACCTGTGGTTGGCAGAAGTTTTGGTTTGGCTCCTGCAGTGGGTTTTTTTTTGCTTTTTCTTTAAACTGAAATTAGTTACCAGCATTTAAAAATTGAATCGGTTCACATAAATATCTATAATGCTAGCTTCTTATGGAAATTTGGAAAATCTGACTTTTACTGCATGACAATACCCAGCTGGGGCAGATAAGGGCTGTCCCTGTTTCTGCTCAGGCCAGGCCCAGCCCACTGCACTAGTTAACAGCACCTGCCTGACATGAGGAGTATCTGACTTTGGAAGGTTCTGCTGTGGTCTTTCACAAAAGGCAAGGAGAGGGGCTGTATGGGGGGATATTACCCCTAGAACATAAATATAGGCATAGGTGGGGGGAGATAGAGGATCTGGTTATTTCTGAAGAACCAGAAAAGGAACAAATCTCAAAATAATAGCAGAATAAATTATCTCTCCACATTCACAATAAAAATAGCTACCATATTCAGAGATTTCATCACATCCTAGGCCCTTAAAAGAGGCAATGCCACTTAATCTTCACAAAAACCATGTGACGTGAGGACTACTGACCCTGCTTTACTGATGGGAAAACTGAGGTTCAGAGAAAAGTAATTTTGGCTAAGCCACAAGGCTGATAGGTTGAGAAACTTGGAATGCAGGTTTGTATGACTCTTTACTATGGGGCTCCATTGTCTCCACTACCATAGATATTAGTGGTCCTTCTTTAAGGGATTAAAGGCACAGAAATTAATGACCAAGTTTAATGAGATCAGACCCTAGATTGGAAGTCACCTTGACACTAAGTGAGTACTAGTTACTAAGTCTATTCCTGCTCCCTCTTCTAGAAGGAGGCTATTTTCTAAGCACCTCTTGAAGGTCAGGGTGGCACCATGCTTTTACAAATAGTAGTTATTCAATAGATACGTTAGTTTTATTAGTCCTTGGAGCTTGCCTTAAATTTTACTAAGTGTGAACGTGTGAGTATGTGGGGAGGGGACAAGAAGAGGCAAGGGACTGAGGGAGGGGAACACTGTTCATGATCCCTCCTGTGGTGGCCACAGAAGTGTTGATAAGAAATATATTGGGCTTCCCTGGTGGCGCAGTGGTTGAGAATCCGCCTGCCGATGCAGGGTACACGGATTTCTGCCCTAGTCCGGGAGGATCCCACATGCCGTGGAGCGGTTGGGCCCGTGAGCCATGGCCGCTGAGCCTGTGGGTCCGGAGACTGTGCAATGGGAGAGGCCACAACAGTGAGAGGCCCGCGTACCGGGGGAAAAAAAAAAAAAAAAAAAAAAAAAATATATATATATATATATATATATATATATATAGAGAGAGAGAGAGAGAGAGAGAGAGAGAGAGAGGGAGGGAGGGAGGGAGGGAGGGAGGGAGGGAGGGAGGGAGGGAGGGAGGGAGAGAGAGAGAGAGAGAGGGAGGGAGGGAGGGAGGGAGGGAGGGAGGGAGGGAGGGAGAGAGAGAGAGAGAGAGAGAGAGAGAGAGAGAGAGAGAGAGAGAGAGAGAGAGAGAGAGAGAGAGAGATACTACTAGGAAAGTCGTTTGCTGGAATGGAAAACAACTCCAGAAAAAGAAAGGCTTGAAATGAGTCAAAATGCTTTGGTTCTGGGAAATCCCTAGAAATACAAAGCTACCTAATATGATAAGCTTTTAGGTTGACAAACATGATTTCAGAATCAAGGATTTAAGCAAACTTGTTAGTTTGAATTTGCATGTTTACAGTGTAATGAATCTCACATTATGTAATAGACATACATTTTATATCTTATTAGCACTTATGTATTTTGAAACAGTATTGATACTTTATAAACTTATAACAAAATTTTCTCTCATGAATTTAAGCTAAAATATGATGATTAATGCAAGAACTGAAGTTATTACTGCTAAATATCACATATGAGAGGAAATTAGATTGTAGAATAACAGATAAGGAGGATCTAGCTGCTGATAGAATTATAATTCCATTTCTAGGTGGGATAGATGAGAAATTTCATGCCATTAGTTTTGTAGTTGTAAAAACAAAAAAACCATGCCAACTAAGTCGATGACTTTTCATTAGCTGTGATGAGGTGATTTTAGAAGTAATAGTGTTGTTTTTGGGGAAAAATCCAGAGAAAGAGAACCATGTGAAAATTTTACCATGTGAAAAAGTTTCTTAGTTTATGTCGATGATTTGTCAGATTTTTTTTCTCACCTGAGATTATTCTCTGGCATTCAGCGATGGTTTACAATCCAGGTGTTCAGCCCTGGTGGATATCCTAAAGCAAAACAATGAGGTATATTGATGGCAGTTCCTAGTTCTTTTACAGCTACTATTTAAGGTCTGAGATTGTTCATATAAAAAGGTAACAACTACATGGCATTTACTACATTCAAGTCCTGAACTAAGGCATCATCTATGCTACCACTGTATAGCTGAAACTGAGGCTAAAACAGATAAAGTGACTTGCTTAAGGTAACCCAGCTTGTAAATTGGCAGAAGTAGGTCCCAAACTCTGATCTCTTTCCACTGGAGACCCTTAGTCTCATGCTTTGACCTCCCTTTTTCTACAGTTTAATGCTAAGTAGTGTTTTACACCACTGATAACCTTGTATTTTGCTTGTTGTTGTTCATCTGTTTGCTAATATTCTTTGAGTATTGTCAATGTGGACATATTTATTAGACTGCTCAACAGAGGATATGTTAAATAACAACATTGGTATTGCATCAACAAAATTTTGACAATGGTAAACTCTATAAAATTATGCAGCCAGTTTCCTCAACGAAGAGTTTCAAGGAAAAAAAAAAGTGGAGGCAAGTACTTACAGATTAAAAGTGGCAAGAGATAGATCAACCAAATACATTGTGTTTTGGAACTTGTCTGGGTCCTGATTTGAGCAAACCAACTGAAAAAGTTATGAGACAATCAGGGAAATTTGAACAGTGTATATTTAATTGTATTAAGGAATTATTGTTAACTTTAAGGTGTAATATGCAATTGTGGTTAAGTATCTAATATTTTAAGATATTTTTAAAAAATCTTTATCTTTTAGAGGTACATATTGAAAGAGATGAATTGATATGACCTTAGGGATTTCCTTCAAATCCCTGCTCCTCTGCAACAGATGAAGATGATTAGTCTTTAGTTGACAATTTCTGAAGCTGCGTTCTGAGTACCTGCTGGTTCATTATATTATTCTACCTACTTTTGAGTCTGTTTGACATTTTCTGCAAGGGAATGTATTGTTCAATGATGAACTCAAAGTAGATCACTACTTTGATTTTATTTTGCATAATGCTTTATATCAGGGAGGGCTCTGAAGGGGCCTGAAAGTGTCGTAGAAGTAGTGTGGTCTCCACATCCTCCTTTTCTTTGGGGCACAAAGCGGAGGTTGGGGTTGGGAGGGGGTGAAGGAGTGGAAATTGTTCTCTCTTCCTCCTCCCTCCCACCTATCCCGCCCAAGATCCAGTTTCAAACTAGGTGCCCTCCGAAAGATTTCTAATGTTTCCTAAAATAAAGGCTGAAGTTTGTGGGGGAGAAGGGGTAGAAAGGGGAAAATGTCGGTTTACAGCTTTTTGATGCCTTGTTTATTCTGGTCTTGATTTTGCTCATTACTTTGTCGTCAGGGGGTAGAAAAACGTATACCTTTAATTCCCCGACCCACGTGACAATGTTTTTGTTTTAGAGTAATTTTTACTGGACAGGAAATTCTCAGAGAGTCTACGTCACCGCCAACAGTTTACAGCAATTACCGTATTGACGCTACTTGTTTACAAAGCATGGAAACTTGAGCAGCCGCGCGAGAACAATTTTAGTTGATTTTAGAGTTCAGACTTAAATCATTATTTTTCTGTGACTTAACTTTTAAGCAGTGTTGACAATGGGGGCGTGAACAGAGCTAGGTTTTTGTTTTTTTGTTTTTTTTTGTAATCTCTATTGATATATTTCCCAGGCTCTGTCTGGGACGTAAAGCTGAAAACAAATCTACTTTCGTTTCTGGGGAACTTCCGGAAGCGTTTACTGCAGTCGTGCGCCTGCGCAGTTGGTCTCCATCAAATTGCCCGCTTTCCTTCGTCCGGCTAATAGGGGGCGCTGTGAGGTAATGGCTAGTCTTCTCCTCAGGGCTCTGGAACTTTGCGTAAAACGGTAGGAGGCGAAGCGGGCTGAGGGGCGTTCTATCTTCGACTGCCCTGGTTTCTATGATCTTTTGTCCTCCAGCGTCGCCCGGGCTGTGGGCCTGTGGGCCTGGTTGCTAGGTGGAAGCGGGGCGCGGCGGGGGCCGTGGCGGCTACCCGGGCGTTTAAAAAGCTGCTACGCAGGCGGCAAAAGGTCGTCAGGCGGCGGACTCGCATCTCTCTGGAAACAGGCCGGGCCGGGTGGCCGAGCGGCTTTTGAGTCGGGGCCAGGTTGCGGGTGGACTAGCGGCCCGGGGCCGGGGAGCTGGGCGCGCTGCAGGCGGACCGCAGAGCGGGGTCTGGGTGTGGCGGGCCGCAGGCGGGTGGCGGGAGCCTCGGCGGGGGTCCAGCCAGGGGTCGCGGGCTGCCAGCCACTTACCCGGGCTCCTCTTCCACCCAGCAGACCCCGCCTGCGGGCCGCCGACCGCGACCATGGTCTCCAAGTCCGACCAACTGCTCATCGTCGTGTCAATCCTAGAAGGTGAGTGGCCCGGGACTTGGCGTTTGCGACTGCTGCTTCCTAAATTTTAACAGAGTAGTATGGGACCGAGGTTTTGTTAACCTGAAAAACCCTGTCATCTTTGCTTGTGCCGTCCCCAGAGACTTCTTCAAAGTTGTACACAATGAGGTCTGTTGGCTAGTTGATTTAAAAATCCCCCAAGGGAGTATGAGAGCTATTAGGGATAGGTGATATTTAGCGTGACTAGCCGTAGACCCAGAGAATGTTGGAAAAACGATTTCCATCAGGCAGCACGTCAATGACTTATATTATGAGCCGAAAGTGCTTCTGGAAAGCACGTTCTGTTCAGTCTCCTGGTAGTACCATTGGTGAGAACTTTACTTTGACTCAAATACACGTTTCCTGCATTTTCAGAAGTGTTGCGGTGGCTATTCCCTTTACAGCTCTTGACGGGGGACGTAGAGGACTACAGTTGTCGAGAGGGTCTATTATACATGCCTCGGAGTTTGGTTTGTTGAATGAGTGACATTTGTTTATTTGGAGACTCACTGAGTGTCAGGCACTGTGCTGGGAATGGAAGAGTAAAATAGTCCTGGTTCTAAAAGCTAAGGGAGTAGCATGGAGAACAATAAATAATTCATCATGGTGCGGAAGAGAGAATGCCCACCTCTGTCTGGGGAAGCTGGGAAAGGTTTCCCAGAGGAAGTGACATTTATTTGGGTCCTAAAGGATGATTAGAAATTTGTCAGGCGAAAAAAAAAAGGAAGGAAGGGCATTCCAGGCAAAGGGAAGAGCCAGTGGCGTGTTTAAGGTATAGAAAAACAAGGCATGTTCTTTGATTGCTTGAATTCAGTGTGATTGGAGAGCAGGTTGCAGGAAAGTGGAGGGTATAGGAGTTGACAGGTAAATTGAGGATAGGTTTTGAATAACATGACGCGAAGAAGTCATCTTGAGTGGTGAGAGGAATGGCTGGGGACCCCTGCCCTGCCGTGGGAGGTATCTTGTGGAGGCCTGGCATCATTTGGGTGGTGAGAGGAAAGAAAACATTACAAACCCAAATTTTGAGTTTTGGAAGAGAAGACTGACCAGAAGCTTTAGTGTTGGGGCAGATTTACCTGTTTGGTTACTGACTGACTGAAGACACAGGACTGAAATCCCATTGTAATTTGGTGAATATAAGCTTTTGGACTTGGAACTGTGCCCATGCTATGAGGTAACAGAAATGTAAAGTGCTCTCTCCCTTCAAGGTTGTAGGGTTCTGTCTCCTTGAGGAGATCAAATTAATGTGCAGGACATATGTTGGGATATAATATAAATAAAATAAAAATAAATGATACGGGCTGTAAACCCAGGTTTTGGAGGTGGGAGAGGATGATGGCTGAAGTGCCTTGAATGGTAGGTAAGCTTTAAATAAGCGAGGATAGAAGAAGGTCATTCCGGGAGATTGGACAACCCAGGCCACTGTGGGATTGAGCATGGTGGGTGGAACAGTGAAGAGGTCAGCAAGGTGACCAGACCCAAGGAAGATGAATATTCAGGAATATTGTGGTAAGAAATAAGCTTGTACAGATAGAGTGAATAGGCCTTGAAGGATCTTGAAAGCCAAGGAATTTAGATTTAATGTTCTAAAAAATAGGGAGCCAGCGTATATTCCTAAGCAGGAAAGAGGGTTTTTTGCAGATGTACTTTAGTAGCAGCATGCAGGGAAGAGAACCTGGAGTCAGGAAGGTCAGTTAGGTGTTGCTACAAACACATCTAAAACTGGCCCACGGTCCTCCAAACTGTTCCTCCTCTTGTGTTTGTATTTTCATTCATTGTAACCATGCTGTTGCGTCAAGCCAAGACCCTGGGAGTCATCATCTTCCTGCATTCCCTCTCCATCCCCAACTTATAAATGATCACTGAGTGTTGATTTTATTTTTAAAATAATAGTAGGTGCTTCATATAAACTTTTAAATGAATGAGTTACCATTGTGGGTGTCTTGCTTTGGGGCCGTCAATATCCACCTAATCTACTGTAGTAATCTCAGTAGTTTGTTTCATGAATGTTTTCTTTTTAGAAAACAGTTGTCCACCTTACTGTCTGGGGATAACCTTTCTGAAGTGCCAGTCTAATTTTCTTAAAATCCTTCGTGTGCTGAGGGGTAAGGTCTGTACTTAAGAGTGGCGTACATGGCCCTTTATGGTAGACCTGTTGCCTATCTTTTCAGCCTCATCCCCCCTCCTGCCATATGTTCATGTGTTCCCAGTCCTTCAGCTATATTGAGCTGCTTGCAATTTCTTGACTACGTTTCTAGAAATGCCCTTTATTCAAAATAAAATGATTGGGTTTCTACTGTGAGCAAACTTTGGGCTATTTACTGGATTCCAAGGACGAAAATGACAGGATTTCTGTTCTCAAGGTATTCATTGTCTTTGGGACAAGGCAGGCACGTGTTTGTTCTATTGCTTATCCTCTTTTTCAGGCTTATTGGAGGTTGTAGTTAGGATAGTTTGAAAATACAGGGTTTTTTGACATGTATGAAATTCGTTTGGGAAGCTTAGTGAACTTTCAGAGCAGCTGAAAATGAGGTCCAGTGAGAGGCCTCCAATTAGTGCTAATTGGGAGAGCCATGCCATATGTGGTAAGAGTCTTAATAGGGAGTTTCAAATGAGAACATTAGGTTGAAACTCACCGGTTTGCAATCAAGCTCTTTCTGGCCAGCTTAATTCCTTACTAAGTGGCCTGTAGCAGGGTGAGTAGCAGCAGGGATGTATTTACTTAACAGTGGTTAAAACTCCCCTAACTGAAATCCCCTCACCAGACCTGTAAACATGTTGGCTGTAAGATTCTTAGTGCTTCTTTCTTAGTTTTTTAGCTTTCTGTTTTCAGTGTTTTAAGTTTGTCTCTTTCCACTGGACCCTCAATTCCTCAAGAACAAGTACTCTGTTTTACTGTTTTTGCATCCCATTTTCTGGCGTAATACCCGACTTTGAATATGCCTTCAACAAACAGTAAAGGAATGAGGTCAGGCAGTACAGATGAACAGTAATGTGTAGATAGAATATTTTAATATTTCTTGATAATATACAACATTGTCCTTGAAAATAACATGAATGAATAAATGTGTTTATTTTCCTTTGGCTAATCTAAAATTAAGATGCAAGTAAATTTGTTTTTGCTAATTTATTTCTCAACTCTGCAGATGATTTAACTGTTTTATATTAAGTACTGGTATAGTAATATCTAAAATTGGTATAATCACATTTTTAACTCTTTAGTTCTAAATGTTATTAAGATCATTGCTGCTCATAGTTGTGAACCAAGGACAACACCATGGACATCTCCTGGGATCTTGTTAGAAATGCAGACTCTCTGGCCCACCCCAGACCTACTGAACCAGAATCTACATTTTAATAGGGTTCCTGGGTAATTCATTGCACATTAGTGTTAGAGAAGTACTAATTTATTAATTATAGCTTTCAATTTGATAAGTGTTTTTTATGAATCATGAATTTGAGTGTATCTGTGAGTATGTGCTAGTGAGGTAGTTTATGGACTATACAAGTCAACCACTATTAACATATGTCAGTTTTTAAAACACATGCTAAATGATCATATTTGATTTTTGTACACTTGTGGTTAACCGGTACAGTCTTTTTTTCTAGGTCGCCATTTCCCCAAACGTCCAAAACATATGCTTGTAGTAGAAGCAAAGTTTGATGGAGAACAGTTGGCTACTGATCCTGTGGACCATACTGACCAGCCAGAATTTGCTACTGAGTTAGCCTGGGAAATTGACAGGAAGGCACTTCATCAGCACAGGTGACTGTTGTTTTCAATTTGTTTGGCTCTTTTTCAGTCTGTTATAAATAAATATATATATATCTCTAAGTAGATAATAGTAATATTTCTTGAGTGTTTTTTTTGTTTGGTTTTTTTTTTTTTTTTTTTTTTTGTGGTACGCGGGCCTCTCACTGTTGTGGCCTCTCCCGTTGTGGAGCACAGGCTCCGGATGCGCAGGCTCAGCGGCCATGGCTCACGGGCCCAGCCGCTCCGCGGCATGTGGGATCCTCCCGGACCGGGGCACGAACCCGTGTCCCCTGCATCGGCAGGCAGACTCTCAACCACTGCGCCACCAGGGAAGCCCTGTTGAGTGGTTTTTTAATGTGTCAGGAAATTTGTAAGTACTTTGCAACAGTAATTAACTTAAACATCAGACTAACCCTATGAAGTAGGTATTATTTCCCCTGTATTACAGATGAGAAAACTGAGGCCTAAGAGGTTAAGTAAGTTGCCTTAAGTCAGTCAGCTGGACAGTGGTAGAGCCCAGTAGCCAGTTCAACTCCAGAGCTAAGCTTTTAAGCACTACACTTAGCTTAGCTTGCTTTTTTTCTTTCTTTTTTTACTAATGTCTAAGAGAATAAATATTCTAGAAGTGCCATCATGATGCCTACCCACTATTAAATGTGGGTTGGAAATTCACTGTAATTTTTATTAATAAATTTATTGTATATTTTACCTGGCTTGCCAAGGATATATAGATATATATGTAGTAATTATATAAGGTATTCTTTCTAATTTTACACTTGATTTTAGACCTTTAAATACTTTATTGGTATATAAAACATATTTAAAGTTATAGCTTCTTATTATTTCATGAACTATGATGACCAGAGCAGGCAAGAACACTAATACTTTTATTTTAAAAAGAATTGAAAATATGTTTCCTCTGGGGAACATAGAATCTCTTTAATATTTGTTCTTTCTTAGTACTAAATGAAATAAAAGTACCAAGTTAAAAAAATGAAAGCAAGGAGAAATTTAATTTCTTCTATTGTAAGATCAGTCCATGGATTTATTTGAAAGGGTATCAGATTCCTAGAGGATATTAGAATTTTTGTATTTCATCTCAGTGACTTCTGGATTATCTGCTCAGAGACTTGATATATTAGTGCCTGCCTTGGTGGTTGTGTATCTAATTGTGTTAGTGCAAAGTGGTACCACTCTATTTTGTAGACTGAGAAAATAACACAGATAAATATAGAAATGATGATTTTTGTGCCAAGTGCAGGTTTCATAGTCATTCCATTAGATGACTGATGGCAAAATCCAATCAGCTTACTATACGAGTGAGCCAGTATAGGGGTTCCAGACTCAAAAGAAGCCAAGTTATACCAGTGAAGGTCATGCTTATATGACCTTATCATGTAGTATATCGAATTGTTAACTTAATTTTAATAATTGGTGATATTAGGGCATTTGATTCTTAAGTTTATTTCGTTTTTTTAGGAACAAAAAGAGCTATAAGCATGTATGCGTGTGTATTTGAAGCTTTATGTGTGTGTGACAGTCTAAGAAAGACAATTTAAAATCAATCTTGAGGGCTTCCCTGGTGGTGCAGTGGTTGAGAACCCGCCTGCCGATGCAGGGGACACGGGTTCGTGCCCCAGTCCGGGAAGATCCCACATGCCGCAGAGCGGCTGGGCCCGTGAGCCATGGCCGCTGAGCTTGCGCATCCGGAGCCTGTGCTCCACAGCGGAAGAGACCACAACAGTGAGAAGCCCACGTAACGCAATAAATAAATAAATAAATAAATAAATAAATAAAATCAATCTTGAGAAGTCATGGTAATTTTTGACTTTAAAAGAGTTTTGTATGTTACAGAAGCTTGAGAAACATTGATCTAGATGTTAGCTTCTTAGATGAGAGAGACTAAAATTTTTGACGTTTTGTATATTGCTTTAGTTGGTGTATAGATAAGTAGACATAATTAATAGTTCATGCCAGTTGAAGAGTTTTTCAGAAAGTATAGAATAGATATAGGTTAGGTTTTCCAACAAAATTATAATTGTCTTGATAGTAGTAGGCTGCTTTTTCAAAGCTAATAGAAAGTTCAGTATTAAGCAAAAGCAATTTTATTTATCACATAAATTGTTATGTTGCAGGCTACAGCGTACTCCTATCAAACTCCATTGTTTTGCCTTGGATCCTTTATCTTCAGCCAGGGAAACGATAGGTTACATTGTTCTAGACCTAAGAACTGCTCAAGAAACAAAGCAGGTACTGACCTTTTGATGTTTTGTTACTGATTATGTAAACAGTTGGTTATATTCAGTAGATAACAGATTGATGGAAAGGACATGGAATATTGGACCCAATAGATAATGGGCTTGAACCAATATGGTAGTTCTTAGTTCTTATGATGAATTTGATTTAGAAAATCCTGACCTTTTGGTCATTCATTTGGCCTAGAACCATCTTTCTCAAAGAAACTTCTGAGTTCAAATCTGTGTTCAAGTTGCTATTACCTTTAACACGTTCAGCTCCTGCACTTCACCTTCAAAGGTGTTGCTCTTTTAGAGTTCCTTGCTTCAGTGGATGGTCACCACCCTCCTACCAGTCAGGCGAGCTAGAAATACAGAAGTCTTCGTTGACACGTCCCTTTGCTGGCCTCCTTGGCCACCCTTTGCAGTTGGTTTTCCCTCCTGATCCATCTGCTGTTCTGCATTTTCACACTGCCATCTCAACTTAAGCCACTATCTGTCCTTCTTACCTTGGCTGTCTTCTTTTTTTTTTTTTTAAACATCTTTATTGTAGTATAACTGTTTCACAATGGTGTGTTTCTGCTTTACAACAAAGTGAATCAGTTATACATATACATATGTTCCCATATCTCTTCCCTCCCATCTCCCTTCCCTCCCATCTCCCTATCTCACCCCTCTAGGTGGTGGTTGGCTGTCTTAATAGTAGGCTTCTAATTGGTTTCCGTGCTTCTTGCTCCTTGTGTTCCTTATGTAGTAGTTAGAGGAAGGGAATTTCTTGAAAAACACTTGTTATGTAAATAGTACTCCCACTACAGGAAGGAAGAACAACTCAGGATCTTGATTCCTGTGCGTTTTGTTACTGAAAATGCTTCTTATGTCTTTTAAAATATTTTACAACCTTTTTTGTATGTTATTGACTTTAGAAATTCTAACTTTCAGTTTTTCCTAATGACTTTTGGTTCAACTTTCTTAAGAAAATAAAGTAAAAAAAAAATTCTTCTATTTTAAAGTCCTCAATTGATTTGAATCTTAAATTAGGATTCTGTGAAGAAAAATTTACCTGTTAACTAACATTTTTGGTACTGATAGCAATGATAGAGGCATACCTTGTTTTATTGCAGTTCACTTTATTGTGCTTCACAGATACTTTTTTTTTTTTTTTTTTTTTTTTAACCAATTGAAGGTTTGTGGCAACCCTATGTCAAGCAAATCTGTTGGGGCTATTTTCCAGCAGCATTTGCTCACATTTTGGTAATTCTTGTAATGTTTCAAACATTTTCATTATTGTATTTGTTACAGTGATCTGTGATCAGTGATCTCTGATGTTACTATTGTAAAAAGATTATGACTCACTGAAGGCTCAGATGATGGTTAGCATTTTTAGCAATAAAGTACTTTTTAAATAAGGTATGTACATTGTTTTTTTAGGCATAATGCTACTGCACACTTAATAGACTACAGGATAGTGTAAACATAACTTTTGTATGCATCAGGAAACCAAAAAATTTGTGTGACTCACTTTATTGCAGTAGTCACTTTATTGTGGTGGTCTGGAACTGAACTTACAATATCTCCAAGGGTATGTGTGTATTTGCAAATGAGCCAGTCAACCTGGCCCAAATTTGGAATTATTCAAAAGAAACTGAACTGCTTTAAAAGAGGACTTGTTTCTCCTCCATCCTTAGGTACTCATCACCTCTCTGCCCCCAAGTCCTGAAAAAGGTTTTCCTCCTTTAAGCTTAGACCCTGAATACTTCTGCAGTTGCTTTGGTTAAAGAGAAGGTAAATCCTTTTAGGAGGAGGATATCTGAGCTGAGATTATGCCTCTAAATGCTTTTGGTGTTCCTTTTCCCCTTGTCTAGTCCTTTAGGGCAGTTTGTCATTCTATTGATGAACAAAGTTAAGGAGAAATTTTTTAAAATTATGTTAGTTTTGGGAAAACCACATATTGTCTTGTTTAATGTCTTCTGTTTGCCAGCAGAAGAAATATTTGAAGTTGGATAGTAGAATATTTGAATTTCAAGATAAATTGATTCTGTATAAATAAACACAGACAGAAGAGCCTAGATTTATTTTTCTGAGTTAATAACAAAAATATATCATAAATCCTGTGAACAGCTAAAAATCTTTTTTTTCCAGGCTTACACTTAAAATTAGAAAATATCTGTCATAAGAAATACAACAACAAACTGAGTTTTTGCCTTTAAAAAAACTTGGTTGTGGATTTTTTTAAATACCTGTGGGCTGGTTCACTCTGTTTTACTTACAAACATAATTTGAATATAAAGCTGCAGTTTTGGGTTTTGATCACTATAAGCACCAGTTCTTATGCCTTTATATTACAGTGGTCAGAGTAAGAATGCTGTTTACATGGATTGAAATGGTGCCCCTTCACTAATGATACACGTGGTCTTGGGCCATGAGATTTTGATTTCGGTATTAGAATTCTTGAGGTTACCTTGTGGTTTGGGGGAGGAGGTGGCTATTCAGGTAATTTAAGATACCTCATTCTGTGAGAAACCATATCTATTTAAGTATCAGTCCAATACATGGTTCATAACCCAGAACTCTACCATTAGACCTTAGTTAAGTATTTTGTTAGTATTTTTATTAACACTAAGCTTTTCTTTTTCTGATTTGATATAAACAGAGCAAAGCAGAAATGTGGCAGGCAGAAAAGGTATAACAGAAAGAGTGAAAAATTAGGGGTTAGGAAATGGAAAATTGATAGTCTGTTGTTGTTATAAGGGATGAAGTGAGATTAAGGATATGAGTGAAGATAGAAATACACGTACTGGGTTTCCTCCTCTTTAATATATTATTACCTGTTGAAGCATAGGAGTAGAAACAAGGAAGGCAATCTAAACTTAATTTTTTCATGAGGAAGTTCAGTTAGTTTCCTAAGCAGGATTAATTTCTTTTGAGGAAAATGTGGGGAAAGACATACTTTAAAAGAGGAGAAAGTACTGAGAAACTACAGGAAATATATTTAGAACCTTATAAAACATTTCCCACTACTGTATATTTACTATTAACAATTAAGGAGTTTTGCTTTTGTTTTGTTCTGTTGTTACTCTCTAGGCACCAAAATGGTACCAGTTGCTGAGTAATAAATACACCAAGTTCAAGTCTGAGATACAGATAAGCATTGCTTTGGAAACAGATACAAAGGCACCAGTGGATAGTTTTAAAGCAAAGGGAGCCCCTCCTCGAGATGGAAGAGGTTTGTGCATTATCTTTAAGGTTATTCTCTGAGAAGTATTATGTCTGTGTACTAGAACTTGAGGAAGGGAGGGGAGGAGGTATTATAGGAAGATAAATGCAGGAGTGTAAACTGATCTTACTCTAGAGCAGCAGACAAATGTTGGGACATTGTTACACATGAACACTTGTTGCTCTTATCTCTTGTTTACAAAAATTAGAAATAGGGAAAGATTGTCTTTTCTTTATTTGATATGTATAACAGAACAAAGCAGAATTTTATATTGTTTATAAAAATTGCTGTTTAGGAAAATTTTCTTCCTAGAATGAGTACAGGACAGCCAAAAATGCTTATGCTGGTCTCTATTAACTCAGCTGTAGTTTAAGAAAACCTTCATTTTTTTTTTCCCTTTATTTTTTAATTAATAAATCTTTTTTTTAGAGCATTTTTAGGTTCACAGCAAAATTGAGTGGGAAGTACTAAGTGTTCCCAGATACCCACATACACACACAGCCCTCCCCACCACTATCAACATCTCCCTCCAGAGTGGTACATTTGTTGAAATCAATGAACCCACGTTGACACATCATTATCACCCAGTATCCATAATTAATATTAGGGTTTGTCCTTGGTATTGTACATTGTATAGGTTTTGATAAATGTGTAATGACACATATCCATGATTGGAGTATCCTATGGAAAAGTTTCACTGCCCTGAAGATCCTCTGTGTTCTGCTTGTTCATCCCTCCCACCCCTCTAACCCTTGGCAACTACTGATCTTTTTACTATGTCCATAGTTTTGCTTTTTTCAGGATGTTGTATTGTTGGAATCATGTAGCATGGAGCCTTTTCAGATTGGATTTTTTCACTTATTAATATGCATTTAAGTTTCTTCTGTGTTTCTTTGTGGCATGATAGGTCATTTCTTTTTAGAGCTGAATAATATTCCATTGTTTGGATGTACCACTGTTTATTTAAACACTCAGCTACTGAAAGATATCTTGGTTGCTTCCAAGTTGGGGCAGTTAGGAATAAAGCTGTTACAGACATCTCTGCAGGCTTTTGAACAGACCTAAGTTTTCAATTCATTTGGGTAAATACCAAGGAGCATGATTACTGGATCCTATGGTAAAAGCATGCCTAGCTTTATAAGAAACTGCCGAACTGTAAGAGTATATGGTAAGAATATATTTAATTTTGTAAAAAACCAACGAACTGTCTTCCAAAGTGACTGTACCATTTTGCATTCCCACCAGCAATGAATAAGAGTTCTTGTTGCTCCACGTCCTTGTCAGCCTTTGGTGTTGTCACTGTTTTGGATTTTGTGCATTCTAATAGATGTGTAGTGGTGCCTCATTGTTTTAATTTGCGATTCTCTAGTAATAAATGATGTTAATATCTTTTCAGTATATCTTCTTTTTTTTTTTTTTTTTTTTTTGTGGTACGCGGGCCTCTCACTGTTGTGGCCTCTCCCATTGCGGAGCACAGGCTCCAGACGTGCAGGCTCAGCAGCCATGGCTTTTGGGCCCAGCCGCTCCGTGGCATGTGGGATCTTCCCAGATCAGGGCACAAACCTGCGTCCCCTGCATCGGCAAGTGGATTCTCAACCACTGCGCCACCAGGGAAGCCCAGTATATCTTCTTAAGTGAGGTGTCTGTTCAGGTCTTTTGCCCATTTTTTAATTGGTTGTGTGTTTTGTTTTGCTGCATTTTAAGAGTTATTTTTATATTTTGGATAACAGTCCTTTTTCAGATGTCTCTTTTGCAAATACTTTTTCCAGTCTGTGACTTGTTTTCTCGTTCTTTTGACATTGTGTTTATTAGCAGAATTTTTAAGATTTTAATGAAATCCACCTCATCAGTTCTTTCATGCATTGTACCTACAGTGTTACATCTAAAAGGTCATTATCATACCCAAGGTCATCCAGGTTTTTCCTGTATTGTCTTTTTAGGATTTAATAAAGTTTTGTGCTTTACACTTTGGTTATGATCCATTTCGAGTTCATTTTTGTGAAGGTTTTAAGGTCTGTGTGTACTCACTTTTTTACATGTATATGTCCAGTT
Organism: Kogia breviceps; assembly: GCF_026419965.1. NCBI lineage: Eukaryota > Metazoa > Chordata > Mammalia > Artiodactyla > Physeteridae > Kogia > Kogia breviceps. The sequence goes on along the minus strand of NC_081313.1, from coordinate 101,775,824 downwards.
GTTCCAGCACCACTTTTTGAAAGAGTATCTTTGCTCCATTGTATTTGCTTTGCTACTTTGTCAAAGATCAGTTGACTGTATTTATGTTGGTCTATTTCTAGTCTCTATTCTATTTCATTGATTTGTGTCTGTTTTACCGGTACCACACTGTCTTGATTACTATAGCTTTATACTAAATCTTGAGGTTGAGTAGTATCAGTCTTCCGACTCTGTTGTTTTTCAATGTTGAGGTGCCTGTTCTGGGTCTTTTGCTTCTCCATGTAAACTTTGGAATCATTTTGTCCATGTCCACAAAATAATTTGCTGGGATTTTGATTAGGATTGCATTGATTGTGTAGATCAAGTTGGGAAGGACTGACATCCTGACAGTATTGAATTGTCCTGTTAGCATAGAATATCTCTCCATTTATTTAGTTCTTCTTTGATTTTATTTATCACAGTTTTATAGCTTACCTAATGTAGATCTTCTGCATGCTTTGTTAGACTTATTCCTAAGTATTTAATTGTTTTGGGTGCTAATGTAAATGATATTTTATTTTATTTTTTGATGGTACATTTTTAAGAAATTTTTATCTTATATTGGAATATATTTCATTTACAATGTTTTACTTTCAGGTGTAGAGCAAAGTGATTCAGTTATACATATACGTATATCTGTTCTTTTTCAAATTCTTTTCCCACTTAGGTTATTACAGAATATTGAGTAGAGTTCCCTGCGCTATACAGTAGGTCCTTGTTGGTTATCTATTTTAAATATAGTAGTGTGTATATGTCAGTCCCATACTCCCAATTTATCCCTCCTCCCCACCTTTCCCCGTTGGGAACCATGAGTCTCTTCTCTAAGTTTGTAAGTCTCTGTTTTGTAAATAAGTTTATTTGTATCATATTTTTAAAATTTCTACATATAAGTGGTATCATATATTAGTCTTTCTCTGTCTGACTTACTTCACTTAGTATGATAATCTCCATCTATATTGCTGCAAATGGCATTATTTCATTGTTTTTAATGACTAATATTCCATTGTATACATGTACCACATCTTTTTTATCCATTCATCTGTGGATGGACATTTAGGTTGCTTCCATGTCCTGGCTATTGTAAATAGTGCTGCAGTGAACATTGGCGTACATGTGTCTTTTCAAGTTACGGTTTTCTCCAGATACATGCCCAGGAGTGGGATTGCTGGATCATATGGTTGCTCTGTTTTTACTCCATTGGTTTATTTTTGTGTTTTTTTTGTTTTGTTTTGTTTTGTTTTGTTTTGCAGTACACGGGCCTCTCACTGTTGTGGCCTCTCCCATTGCGGAGCACAGGCTCCGGACGCACAGGCTCAGCGGCCATGGTTCACGGGCCTAGCCGCTCCGCGGCATGTGGGATCTTCCCAGACCAGGGCACGAGCCCGTGTCCCCTGCATCGGCAGGCGGACTCTCAACCACTGTGCCACCAGGGAGGCCCTATTTTTGTTTTTATTTCCATTACTCTAGGAGACGGATTGAAAAAGATATTCCTGTGATTTATGTCAGAGTGTTTTTCCTATGATTTCCTCTAACAGATTTATAGTATCTGGTCTTACATTTAGGTCTTTACTCCATTTTGAGTTTATTTTTGTGTATGGTGTTAGAGAATGTTCTAATTTCTTTCTTTTACATGTAGCTGTCCAGTTTTCCCAGCACCACTTATTGAAGAGACTCTCTTTTCTCCATTATATATTCTTGCCTCTTTTGTCGAAGATTAATTGACCATAGGTGCGCGGGTTTATTTCTGGGCTTTCTATCCTGTTCCATTGATCTATATTTCTGTTTTTGCGCCAGTACCATACTGTTTTGATTACTGTAACTTTGTAGTATAGTCTGAAGTTGGGGAGCCTAATTCCTCCAGCTCTGTTTTTCTTTCTTAGGATTGCTTTGGCTCTTTGGGATCTTTTGTGTCTCCGTACAAATTTAAAAATTTTTTGTTCTAGATCTGCAAAAAATGTCATTGGTAATTTGATAGGTACTGCATTAAATCTGTAGATTGCCTTGGGTAGTATAGTCATTTTGACAATATTCTTCCAATTCAAGAATATGGTATGTCTTTCCATCTGTTTGTGACATCTTTGATTTGTTTCATCAGCATCTTAATAGTTTTCAGAGTACAGATATTTGTCTTCTTAGGTAGGTTTATTCCTAGGTATTTTATTCTTTTTGATGTGATGGTAAATGGGATTGTTTCCTCAATTTCTCTTTCTGATCTTTCATTGTTAGTGTATAGAAATGCAAGAGATTTCTGTATATTAATTTTGTATCCTGCAACTTTACCTAATTCATCGTTGAGCTCTAGTAGTTTTCTGGTAGCATCTTTAGGATGTTCTATGTATAGTATCATGTCATCTGCAAACAGTGAGAGTTTTACTTCTTCTCTTCCAATTTGGATTCCTTTTATTTCTTTTTCTTCTCTGATTGCCGTGGCTAGGACTTCCAAAACTATGTTGAATAAAAGTGGTGGAAAAAAAAAAAAGTGGTGAGATGGAATGCTTTCAGCTGTTCATGATTGTGAATGGTGTTAGCTGTGGGTTTGTCATATATGGCCCTTATTATGTTGAGGTAAGTTCCTTCTGTGCCCACTTTCTGGAGAGTTTTTAATCATAAATGGGTATTGAATTTTGTGAAAAGCTTTTTCTGCATCTCTTGAGATGATCATATGGTTTTTATTCTTTAGTTTGTTAATGTGGTGTATCACACTGATTGATTTGCAGATATTGAAGAATCCTTGCATCCCTGGGGTAAATCCCACTTGATCGTGGTGTATGATCCTTTTAATATATTGTTGGATTTGGTTTGCCAGTTTTTTGTTGAGAATTTTTGCATCTATGTTCATCAGTAATATTGGCCTGTGTTCCTCCGTGGGTTTATCCTGCCTTGGACTCTCTGCGCTTCCTGGATTTGAGTGTTTTCCTTTCCCATGTTAGGGAAGATTTCACCTATGATCTCTTCAGATGTTTTTTTGGGGCCCTTTCTCTCTCTCTTCTCCGTCTGAGACCCCATGTAATGAGAATGTTGTTGCCTTTAATATTGTTCTACGGGTCTCTTAGAATGTCCTCATATCTTTGCATTTTTATTCCTTTATTCTGTTCTGCAGCAATATATCCACCATCTGTCTTCCAACTCACTTATCCATTCTTCTGCCTCATTTATTTTGTTATTGATTCCTTCTAGTGGATTTTTTGCTGCAGTTCTTGTATCATTCATCTGTTTGCTTGTTCTTTAGATCTTCTAGCTCTTTATTAAACGTTTCTTATATCTTTTTGGTCTCTGCCTTCATTCTTTTTTGAGATCTTGGATCATCTTTACTGTCATTACTCTGAATTCTTCTTCATGTGGATTGCATATCTCCACTTCACTTAGTAGTTCTTCTGGGGTTTTATTTTGTTCCTTCATCTGGGACATACTCCTCTGGCATCTCATTTTATCTAACTTTCTGTGATTGCGGTTTCTGTTCCACAGACTACAGGGTTGTAGTTCTTGCTTTTGCTTTCTGCCCACTGGTGGATGAGGCCCAACTAAGAGGCTTGTGCAGGCTTCCTGGTGGGAATGACTGTTTCCTGCCCACTTGTGAGTGGACCTGGGTCTTGACCCTCTGGTGGGCAGGACTTTGTCAAAGGATTAGTTTAGCGGGAAGCTGTGGGCTCAGAAAGACTCAGCCTGTCTCCTGATGGGTGGGGCTGTGTTACTGCCCTGTTGGTTGTTTGGCCTCAGGTGTCCCAGCTCTGGAGCCTACAGGCTGTTGTGTGGGGCCAGATCTTGGGGAGAAAATTGCAGCCTCCAGGACAGCTCACACTGTCCTGCCCAGAAGTATTGCCACCAATGTCTCTGTCCCTGCACTGAGCCACAGCTGCCCCCCTGCCTTTCCCGGAGACCCTCCAGTACCAGCAGGTAGGTCTGGCCCAGGCTTCTATGAGATCACTGCTTTTTCACCTGGGTCCTGGTGTGCATGAGACCCTGAGACCCTGTGGTCTCCACAGGGTCTCCACTCCCTCCAAGAGTGGAGTTTCTGTTTCCTCCAGTCCTGTGGATTTCCTGTGATCAAACCCCACAGGCCTTCACAGCCAATTTGCTCTGGGGGCTCCTCCTTCCCATGCCAGACCTCCAGAGCAGGGAGCCTGACATGGGGCTCAGAACTTTCACTCCTGTGGGAGAACCTCTGTGATATAATTATTTTCCAGTTCGTGGGTCACCCACCCAGTGGGAATGGGATTTGATTTTACTGAGTTTGTGCCCCTCCTACCCTGTCCTTGTGGCTTCTCTGTCTTTGGTTGTAGGATATCTTTTTTGGTAGGTTCCAGCATTTTTTTGTTGATTGTTGTTCATCAGTTAGCTGTGATTTTGGTGTTTTGGGGGGAAGAGGTGAGCTTACATCCCCTACTCTGCCATCTTGTCTCCGTGATGGTTAATTTTCTGTAAATGGTATTTTAAATTTCAAATTGTTTATTATTGGTCTGTAGTGGTCAGTAGTGAAGCGATTGGCTTTTGCATATTAACCTTGTCTCCTGCAGCCTTGTTATAATTGCTTATTATTAGTTCTAATAGTAGGGTTTTTTTGTTTTGTTTTTGTTTTTGGTCTTTCCATGGATGGTCATTTTACAGTTACTTGCAAACAAAGACAGTTTTGTGTCTTTCTTCCCAATCTGCATGACTTTGTTTCTTTTCTTGTGTTCCTCCATTAGCTAGGACTTACAGTGTGCTATTGAAAAGCAGTGGTGAAAGGGGACATCCTTGCCGTACTCCTGATTTTAGTGGGAAAGCTTCTCACCATTAAGCATGATGTTAGCTGTAGATTTTTTGTAGATGTTCTTTATCAGGTGAGGAGGTTACTCTCTAGTTTGCAGAGTGTTTTATCATGAATGAGTGTTGGATTTTGTCAAGTGCTTTTTCTGCATGTATTGATACAATCACGTGGTTTTTCTTCTTTAGCCTGTTGACATGATGGATTACATTAATGGCTTTTTGAATGTTGAACCAGTCTTGTGTACCTTGAATAAATCCATTTGGTTGTGGTGTATAGTTGTTTTTATACATTGTGTTGATTTTATTGGCTAATACTTTGTTGAGGATTTTTACATCTATGTTTATGAGATATTGGTCTGTTGTTTTCTTCTCTTGTAATGTCTTTGCTTGGATTTCATACTAGGATAATGCTAGTCTCATATAATGAGTTAGGAAGTATTCCCTCTGCTTCTGTCTTGTGGAAAAAAAAATTGTAGAACATGGGTATAATTTCTTCCTTAATGTTAGGTAGAATTCACCAGTGAATCCATCTGGATCTGGTGTTTTCTGTTCTCTAAAGTTATTGATTCAATTTCATTAAGTGATATAGGCCTATTCAGATTGTTTCTTCTTGTGTGTGTTTTAGCAGATTGTGTTTTTGAAAGGAATTGTCCATTTCGTCTAGGTTATCAAACTTGTGGCATAGAGTTGTTCATAGCATTTCTTTATTAAACTTTTAATGTCCATGGGAATCTGTAGTGATGTCCCCTTTTTCATTTCTGTTAATAGTAATTTATGTCTTCTTTATTTTCTTAGGCTGGCTAGATACTTATTGATTTTATTGATCTTTTCAAAGAACCATGTTTTGATTTTGTTAAATTTTTTCTCCATTGATTTCCTGTTTTCAATTTCATTGATTTTTGCTCTAGTTTTTATTATTTCTCTTCTTTTGCTTACTTTGGATTTAATTTGCTCCTCTTTTTCTGTTTTCCTAAGATGGAAGCATAGATTATGGATTTTTTTTTGGCCTTTTAGTGTGCCTTATAATTTTTTATTGAAAGATGGACATGATATACTGGGTAAAGGAAAATAGACTTTTAGTAATATAGCAGTAAGGGGGAGGGGAAGCGTTCTATAGTCTTGTGATTAGGTTTCAGTCTTGGTGAGGCGGTGTCCCCTGTACTGTTTGGGCTTGTCTGTTACTAGATTTTGGTTATGCATCTTTGGCAGGCCTATTAAGATGCTCTGTTCTAATTGCATATTATCAGGTGGCACACTATTTTGATTTAGTCTCTTTACTGATTATGTTCACTTGATTACTTGATTGTGGTGGTGTGTGTCTGTGTTCTCAAGTATAAACTTACTTTTGTTTTCTTTTGTACTTAATAAATATTTTGTCGGGAAGAATTAGAAAATTAGAAAAAATACTTATTCTTCATTATACCTTCAGTTTATTCACTTATTTGTATTGTCTAAGTATGGACTTGACAGTTTATTTAGTGGGTTATAATCTTTAACCATCGTTATTTGTCCCAGATTTGAGCATTGAGAACCCCTTCAAGCTTCTTCTGTTTCCTTTTTACTATCTCAATAATCTTTTGAGCTTTTTTTTAAAAAAATATTTATTTATTTGGCTGTGTTGTGTCTTAGTTGCAGCACGTGGGATCTTCGTTGTGGCTCGCAGGCTTCTCTCTAGTTGTGGTGCGGGCTCTAGAGTGTGCAGGCTCAGTAGTTGCAGCACATGGGCTCTCTAGTTGTGATGCACAAGCTCTAGAGTGTGCGGACTCAGTAGCTGAGGTGTGGTGGTTTAGTTGCCCTGCAGCATGTGGGATCTTAGTTCCCTGATCAGAGATCCAACCCGCGTCCCCTGCATTGGAAGGCGGATTCTTAACCACTAGACCACCAGGGAAGTCTCTTTGAGCTTTTTTTTTTTTTTTTTTTACCCCTGATACAAGAAGATGGTCCAGGTTCATCTTATACTTTTCCTATCTCAGCCCTGGATTCAGCCATTACTTTAAGGAGCTCTGGTTCTTTTTAGAAAAGAATGATGTTTACAAGTCAAGATCCAGCTGCTAGGTGTGCTGTTGGGGTGTTGTTCCCATGTATGTGTACATACACACATATATATGGAGACACATGGATATATATATATACACAAACACTCGTATATATACATATATACTTTATATATCAATTTGCCCATATATATACTGAACAACATATATTCACATTGACACATTCAATCCTTTTAATCCTATACCACAAGATTTATCCTAGTGTTCTCCCTTTCTGATAATGGAAGTCCTGTCATAGTTAGTATTTTGACCTCTTAAGCTCTGCTGACCTTACTATTTAATGGCTACCTTTATTAAAGTACTTAATTGTCAGGTACAGTGCTAAGTGCTTTTGTTATCTAACTTGATCTTCTCAACAACACTGTAAAAGCTTTGCAGAAGGAAAAATGGAGACTAAAGGAGCTCATATAATTTCCCCATAAAACTACTGAATGACAGAACTAGGGTTGGAACTTTGGTCTATATGAATGTAGTGTCTATACTCTTAACCATTAAACTATTTTTAGCTAGTGCTACTGTAAGCACATTTCTTTTGGCTTAACTCCTAAAGGAGTCGAGGATTGCTGGTTTACAGGGTATGCATATATAAAATTTTGATAAGTGCTGATATATTACCCTCCAAAAGGTTGTACTAGTCTGTACCTACCAACATGGAGAGTGCCAACCTGCTGGCAATCTCCCCGACACTGAATATTGTCTATTATTTTAGTTTTGTGTAGTTTTGTTTTTTTCCTTAATCACTTTTGAAAAAACCTTGTCCCTCTCCAGTCTCTTCATAACGAATATTTGATTATATCTCATCTCTTCTCAAAATTGTTTTATTGTTTTCTCTTATTCTTAGAAAACTCTCCAAATGTTTCAGCATGGCGTTCAAGGAGACTCTTTATAATACGGCCTCTCCCCACTTTCTTTACCTGAGTCCTCACTCTATGATCCATCACGCCACATCTATTTCAGTTCTCTAACCACATGCTTTCTCTTGCTTCTGAGTGTTTGTATATATTGTTTCTTCTGCCTAGAACACCGTTTGACACTCCCTCGTTCTCTATCTAATCACCTTGCTCTTTTTAGCCAAGTTTTACTTATCTTTCAGTTCGCAGTTTAGATTTACTTCCTTCAGGCAACCTGTGATACCTTTTCTATGTGGTTTATTAAATTGAAATCAAAGGAAACCTTACTGAGATATTAATTGTATCTGTGAAAACTGCCAAGTAAATTAAAAAGTATAACCAGCTTTCAAAGTCTTATAATGGTTTATGGCAAACTACAATGTTGTTTCATTGTGTTTTTTCCCATAAAGTACCTGCCAGCCTGTCTGGACTTGACGCAAAGGACATTGTGGCGGTGCTGAATGAGGAGGGAGGCTATCATCAGATCGGACCAGCAGACTGTTGTACTGACTTCTTCATGATGTCTGTGACCATAGCATTTGCCACCCAGTTGGAGCAGGTGAGATGAGTGATTCATGAAGAACTTGAAAACGTTTTATTTTTAAAATCTGTCTTTTAGGTATTAAGAAGACTTGCAAGTGGACTTACAAAAATAATTTTAAAAATGTTTTCTTTCATATCAGAAAGCATTTTTGTTTTAGGAAAAGAATAAATTGGGATGATCTTGATAGTAAGAAAATAAATTAAATCTCTTAGAATTTAGAAGAAAGACCATAAATGAACATTGTTTCACATTGTATTGTGTGACATTATAAAGACTGTTATGAAATGATTTTTTTCTAAGTGTTAAATACTTTACTTCTTGGAGAAATATGCAATGTTGGGAACATTGTCTCAGTCAGACCTTAATAGCTGTCAGGTCTGGGATTAGATTTTACCTTATTTACACAGTAACAAATTAGCCTAAATGCTGCCAGAAGACAGAAGATTCTTGGGTCAGAGAGAAAGGAGTGTACTGCTCTTAGCACAGCAAGCAACATGAATATCAGCATATTTTCCCCCTATCCCAAGTCCCATGGAGGTGACATAGAGGGGCTCAGGTGGTTGCTCCACACTCATTGGGAGCGTATCACAGGTGAGGAACACAGAACTTAAGGAATGTACGACTTTTACTGTAAGTAGTCTAGGTCTTTGTCTGGGAAGACTCATTACTTTATCAAAGTTATGAGCTGCATAAACAACGCTGGGAGATGGCCTGGGTAAGAGTGGTCAGGGCCTTGCATTCTTGTTAGACTCAGCAAGAATGTGCAGGTATGCTCAGGGCCTTTGGCCGATTGCTTCCTCCCAGCAATGGCTCAACACAAAAGTATCTTTTACTTCATTGTCCTTTTCAGGATCGAGTCAAGTTTTTTTTGACATTATGTTGATCTATAGCACCTGAAATAAATTAATACTTTAAAAAATAGAGAATATGGCTTATGACTTTAAAATTTTCATCAGACTATTCACTTTCTTAGAGGTATACATTTCCCGGTTAATCCTCATTCATAAGTGAAATATGAGTTAGTAACCACACTAAATCTTAGTAAGATCTATCAGGTAAAGATTTTTCTCAGGAAGTGTGTTTAGCTCTGTCACACTGAATTCATGCCTACTACAAAAAGTACTTTTTATATATATATATATGTATTCTTTGAGCTTTACTTTCTCTCCCAATTTGGTACTGTCATTTTCTTATTGACACTATATATGTGATTTTGTCTCTCTCTATCAATTTCCTTTTTTTCCTCTCTTCATAAAGCTCTGCTTGTGGATTGCCCTGGCTTAATATGCCATGCTGGTTGGGGGGGGAAGCTAGATGTCCACTGTCTGTTCATTAACCACATCAGAACACACATTAGATAGTGAGTCTACTGTGTTTTTACTGTGTTATTAAATATCTGCAAAGTATTTTAAATTGCTACTTTATTTT